>NC_079152.1:39463933-39777433 GCF_947563725.1 Argiope bruennichi | reverse complement strand
GAATTTCACTGATTTTCACCAACTTAAATCGTAATTTGAGTAATCTTGAGTAATTGCAAAATTTTCTCTGTATTTGTTAGATATAATTTATTTTTAAGAATATATATTTCATTGAATTCAACCAGTAAATAATTTTTTTACAAAAAAAAAATGTTTAATAATATTTGAAAAATAAAAATATTGTTATTTGTTTAATGCTATATTAAGGAATAATTTTGTTTTCAAATTTTAATCAATATGAAATCTTATATTTACAATTAAGCTGCATATTGTTTTGAAGATGAATTCATTGAACTTTAAAAATAATTATTAATTTTCATGCACTGAAGATGAAATCATTAAAATGGTCTTATAAAAGACAGAAAAAACTGAAAAGCAGCCATTGCCTGAATTAAATTTATAATGAAGTTAGAAGATGTTATAATTATTACTAATATTTAAATTAAAAATTCATAAATTCTGGGATTTAGTCTGCAAAATTTCAACAAATGGTCATTTTTATTGCAATAGTGACTATATTCTTTTGAGAGAATTTTCCTATTTAATATTAATGCACTGCTTAATGTAAGTGCGCTATTAATATTGAATATTTGATAAATGCATTTAATATGTGTGAACATAATCGTTATCATACTCTCTTAATGATGTGACCAAAATAGAGATAGTTCTGACGATGAATTTTCAGAAAAAAAAAAAACCACCTATATATCGATATAAGGTGACTATCACAGCAAGCATAATGCTGATATAACAAATGTTAGGATCCTATTCAACTGTTAATACATAAGCGCAATATAATTTATTTTTTCTATGGAAATGTCTTCCTGATGGCATTAATATCTTCCACTCCTGGTGATGGCATCCTGATGATGAAGCATTTGCATCATTGAATTTTAACCAGATTAAGATTCTCGAATGTAAATATTTTCAGGTTTTCTTCATGTTCATTCATTGTACATATAGCTTCTTCATTAAAATATCTTCAATAAACTTTTAAGCTTATTTTTCCTTTTTTAATTCCTTGTTATATCTAATTATGTCCTTTGAAAGGAAACTTTTTTTTTCTTCTTTTTCTAGAAAAAATGAAAAAAGTATAGGCACAGTGAGTCTAATTAAAAAGGAAGGACAATCTGAAAATACCTAAGCACTGACGCGTAAAGTAGTTATCTCTATAATATTACTTGTTCCTTTATCATCATAATTTACCTGAAATTCATGCAACTCCTTAAAAGGAAATGCTGTTGTTAAAAATAATAAGAGTTTACAATTATACTTGGAAATATTTGGCTTGAAGTTTTCTTTTTATAATATAACAAATATTTATAATTTGTCACCGGATAATGATAAAGTACAACCAAATAATTAAAAACAATTATATAGTATATGTGTTTCATTGCATGTTTAGAAATAAGAAAATAATTATGACTCTCAAAAGTAGAAAAAAAAATGTTTAAAATCTCTTGAAATGGATTTTTTTTCTCAAAATTCAAGAAAATGATTTAAACTTAGCTATTGATGTAAAACATTATTCTAGAAGTTTGAAATTAGACTTAAACTGATTAGGAAAAAGGATATATAATATTCAAAGATAATTTATACTTTTTTTCTATAAGAGATCGCATTCAAAATTTGTACATGGTATTAATGCCAATTGTTTTACAAAAGACTAAAACAAGTTATTACAAATTTAATTATAATTACTTACATAATATCCTAAAAAATACAAAATAAATTTTATACCTAGTAGATAAAATTTATATAAAGGAATGTTTCTTAATATTGTATTCAGATTTATACAAGGAATAAATTTATTCATTAGTTATTCATTAATTATAATGAATGATTGTGAAATTGCAACATCTCATCTGTAACAATAGTTTTCTTTAGTAGACTTTCATGGATGTGTTAAGCAATGTGAAAAGTAATCTGTATGAATGAATAGCTTTCCAAATGTAAAATAATTTAAAACTACTTATCTTAAATACAAAAATATAAAATAAATTTCATCTTTTGTCACATTGAAAACTAAAAGAAAGTTAATCTAATTTGGAACTTATACAATTTTCTTTTTTAATAATCATTTTATGTAGTAAAAGGAAAACTGCTAGTTAAGGGATTTCGCTTTGCTTTCAAAATAACAATTAAAATGAATTATGATGGCGAGATGTTTTTCAAAAAACGGAAAAAGATGAAATTCAATACAGTTTGCTTCTAAAACAAGATTTTAGGAAGCTTTTTTTTTTTTTTTGTAAAGAAAAACTGTAGTATCCACAAATGAATACAATATTTATGAACAAAACTGCAATAAAATTGGCAATAAAAAACTTCAAATAACTTGTAAGAAACCCACACACGCCTATGCGTGCGTGTCGGTGTTTGTGTAAAACATTTATTGACAAAGTAGGCTTTGAGTTTTTAATTTTTATTCATGATTTACTGAAGTTTTCTTTTTTATCTATTAGCAGGATTTATATTTAAAAACCATGCGAAGCATGGTGTAACAAACCTAAGAAAAGGCAGGATAGATAGGATAAGAGAAAGTTTTTTTTTTTTTTAATTTTTATATCCTTAGAAAAGTATTTGCTGCCATTTGAGTTCTTTTGTGAAATTCAAAACGCACGCAACTCGGGTATTTAAGTTACAGTGAAGCGGTGATTTCAATGATTAGTAATTTATTTTTAGAACATACATGAATTAAGATTATTACATACTCCGTCTGTTTCTCTCTCTCCATATATATGTAACATTATTTTGGTTGAAGCAGAATGCAGGTTTGAAGACATAGACGAGACGTTGTGTTTTTAATTTTGTTTTATTCTCTTTTTAATATCCATCTGGGGAAAACAATTTATTCACAGGAAGACGCAGAGTGGCAGAAAAGCAGAAGTAAGAAAGAAGAGCCGAAACAAATGATCAGTAGTGTTATATAACATGGGACTTCCGGCCACGCGCCAATTCAATACACGTGGTGACCTTTGACACCTTTTCAAGGGCACAGAAGGGATCGCTCTCATTTGATACGTAGTCCTGATGGCGCATTTTTTTTTTTTTACAAAGGAATTAATTAAACCTAAAGTGGAAATAGATCACGAAATAAGAGAATATTTTAGAATGAAGTTACGATGGGCTAAATTAAGATAAAATCTTGAAAATTATATATATATATATATATATATAGCGAGAGAGAGAGATAAAGATAGTTAAACAAATATGCCTATGATATTTTCTTGTTATTGTGCGTTGTCAAGCATAAATTCAGCATTAAAATTAAACAAATTCCGATGTATTTTCTATTCTTTTTCCTGTGGTGCATGGCTCTGTTTTTTAAAAAGCACTATGGCTAAAATTCGTTTAGCAAATAAACAGTAATAATAAACATAAATATAAATCATTCCACTTAAAATCATCTTCGAGTAATTTTCATATGTACTTTTTTAGAATTCTTTGAAAATATACTCGCGTTTAATTCTAGGAAAGTAAATTTCTATATTGATTTTACGAGGAATTATTTATTTAATTCTTATATTTGCATGGGAAATGCCATCTAATTAATTTCATTTGATATTAGCATTTTTAAATTCCATGAATAAGATGAAACTTAAGATTTCCGGAACATCAATTAAATTAAATGTAAGGGTAAAAGAATAACTTTCGCTCCTACTGCCATTTTGACGTACAAAGATTTATATGCTTTTTTTGTTTTATAAACATGTTAGCTTTATTCCTCCAAACGATATCAATTTATTTAAGAATATTAACTTAAAAGTATGATTAAAATATATTCTTTGCTTAATTGCAATATTAATTAACCTAATAGCTAAAAATATTTAAGATAAACCTTTTGCTTTGCAAAGAAATTATTTTGCTTTCTAAGATAATATAATAAGGAATATAGGTTTTGAGATGTACGTTTTTTGAAAAGCATATTTGGAAATTATGTTAAAAATCTGGATTTTAATTGTAAATTTTGAATTTAAATTAATAATTTATTGACGTATTATCAAAAGTATTTCGATATTTCTCCAATTTTATATTGATTTTCCTGGAGAATATGCTTAATTTTCTGTTGTTTAAATAACACATCGCCATTGAGAATAAATCGAAAAGAGAGTGAAATATCGATTACGAAATTCCACCATAACAAATCTGAAACAAGTAATATTCAATAAACGTGTGTGAAAATATATTACTATATAAATATTGGCATGAAAACAGAAAATGCCTCAAAAGTGCATATTCATTTCTTTTTCTTAGTTCCTTTCTTTCATTACTTTTCAGTTGCATTATATCTAAATCCCTTCTTACAACGTACTTTATTTTCATCCAAAAGACACATAAGAACACGAAAAACAGAATCTTGTTCTTTCTTCGAACATCTTTAATAAAGACCAAGATAAAACTGACGACTGAAACATATCACGCAGCAGCTAAAAACAAATTATTTATGCGCTTTGTAAGTTCGTGCAATTCAATATCAACTTCACGAAACTGCAATTCGGAGATTCACTAGTGATGTGAAACGTAAGACAGCAGAAGCACGATATTTAGAAGGAAGTAAAAAATAAGAAGGAAAAAGAAAAACACTTCTCATATGATAAAAGATTTCACTGCTTTGAATTCTTATTGCGATGCGTATTTAAATAAATACATTGCTGGTGAAGAATTTTTAAACAGAAATATTTTGCGAAGAATATGAAGAATTCTGGGAAAAAATTTGGGAAAGAGTAAAAAATAAATATATTTCATTTATATTTTATGGAAACATGATTAAAATCTTAAAGATTGGATATTCTGAATTTTTCGTCACACTTTTATTAAAGCACTGCTGGGATATAAATATTTTTCTGAATGAAATGTCACTTAAAATTAAATAAAATATGAAAAAGAAATAACATACTCTTAAAATAATCCCCACATAAGTATCTTATTTGAAATCTATTAATTGATTTTTTCTTTAATTTATTTGTTTGATAACTTTTATTTTTTATTTAAATACTTGGATTCCCACATATATAAGAGAAAAGTATCTGTTGAACTTCAAGAGCTCCGAATCTCTTTACCTTTCTAAATAATATTATTACCGAATCAAATGAAAACTGATGAAAAATAGTTGAACAAAAAAGATTTATCTTTTTAAATTTTTAGATTTTATTCATACTTTTATGCCAGCGCATTTATCTATCTTTCGGTTTAATCCTTCTTCTTAAAATCCAGCATAATTAATTTTGGTGTCCTTCACACATATTGAAACGCAGCAATAAAATATTGAAATTCGTTGTGTATTTTCTGATTGTTGATTTTCATTACTTTATATAATTTACAAAAATAATTTTTAGATGCCTTATTTATTTAAACCTGTGTGAAACTTTGTCTTTGCAAGTAAAAATATGTTAATCATTGTAAATGTTGATGCACAATATATTGTTGCTGGACAATAAATGAGTTTTATACCCATGAATAAAATAGCAATATAGAAGTGAATCCTCTTGAGAAATTTGCTTTTCCATTTGTTTTGCTGGTTTCTATAAAACAAATTGTTGTCCATGCAATAGGTAAATTTTCATGTATATTCCTAGATATTGAACAGTTATATTTGATATATATAAATTCCTTTTAAAATCATTTAATTATTATGTAAATTATTCAGCATTTCACAACACTTGTTTCTGAACTAGAATAAGGAATTTCTGTTGCATTATTATTAATTATTCAGAATCAGATTCATGTTCTAGAAAGTATAATAAAAAATAAATAAAACTTATAGTAAATGAAAATAGCTGATACCATTTATGAATTCCGAACAGTTGCTTCGTTCTTCTATTAAAACCATTCATGTTCGCTTTATTTTGTTAAATATAGTTATTGTAATCATCAATTAATTTGAATTTTTATAAAAATATATATTATTTGAAAATATATCTTTTGAATTTTATTGAATATGCCCCTCTATATTTGGTTACTGAAAAATTATTGCTTTTAATACTTATTACTTTAAAATCAAATATTATTTTTGATATCAATGTAATGAATTTAATGAAAAAATTTGAAATTCTGCAAACGCAAATTCCGCGTGTTTAATATATGTCTTTTTCAATTTTAAAAAAATTAAGTTTTAATATTTAATCTGTTTTTAAATGATTTTTTTTCTTTAGAACCAAATGATTTTTTTTTATATTCAGGCATTTTCCTTTATTTTAGAACTATTTATTTCTTTAGTTTAAAAGTGAAAAGTTATGTAAAATTTTAGGGTCATTTTATAGATTACTATAATAGTAGAAAAGTTATTTTTTTAGAACTGTCAAGTACCTGCTCAAGTTTATCAACTCTATACCTTGATTTCTTTTGTTTGACCTTCTGTTAAAATCTCTTACTCAAATAAAAGCACTATAAGGTTAAACAGCATAAAATCACCTGATACCAATATTAGTTTGAAATTTATGATTCAAAAGTTAACAAAAAATAAAATACTAAAATTACACTCTCTAACGAGAGATAATTTCCCCCATACACTATCTTTGGGGCTTAAAAATTAAAACTTTATCGTGATATAAAAAACACTTTCGGCTTGGAAGTTTCAACATGTCTAATTATGTATTCTGTAGAAAACAATACCCTCTTAATATCAAGATACGATAGTAACATTTTTATAAGAAAAGAAGGTAAGTATTTTTAAAATAGAATTTTAAAGGGAGTACTGCAGGTGCAAATAATTTCTTTTCCATTTTTTTTCCATAAACGTAGCGTGGAAAATTCACTTATCTAAAAAATTCTAGTAAGTTCGAAGATGATTAAATACAAAAGACTGAGATGGGTTGGGTATAAGTCAAACGGAATTAGTTATGGGCTAAGAAAATCTGATTAGGGAATTATGGTGAGGAGTGGAGTTGCCTTGAAGATAAAATGTAATTTTTCTCCAGAGTAAAGTCTGATTAAATACTTGGTGATTTTTAGGAAATTCTTTTGTAACTGTTGCTTAATAATCTTCGTAATTATTTCGGAGAAAAAAAGATTCTTAAGGGCATTGAGATTAAAGATTTTCGTTTTGTATTTTTATTAGAATCATTTGAATACGGTTTTGCTGAAAATAAAACGTTTTTTTAATTCACTTTTACTTTTACTCGGAATTTTATGATATGGAGTATTATTTTCAGGAATTCTTTCAAGAAAGTTTAAAGAGAAAATATAGTTCAAAAATTGAAATATATATATATATTCGTTTTGTTTCTTTTCATAAAAATATATTAGTTAAGTATTTCTCGATATAATGGTGTCCTGTATATTGCTAAAAAGTAAAATATATTTTATTTGTATTCAATTATTGGTACGTCATAAAACAGTGACTCGGTGTACAAAAAGCTCCATCTACCATGTTTTTGAAAACCGTATTTAATAGTCGAGTGACTTATTAATAACATATCATTTTCAAACATTTTAACTTCCGCCAGAAGTAACTTATTATTTTGCTGTTGCCACTAGTGTTCTTGCAAAATATATATGAACAAAAATTAAAGCTTCCAACAAAAAAATGATGTTGAGTTGGTTTCAAGCTTAAAGAGTCAAAATATTTTCTTCTCATTTATTTCTAAAGCTTATTATTTTCTGCAATCATATACATGTTTAATTATATAAGAGACAAATAATTCATAAGTAAATTTATAGTAAATTTTTGAATTAAGTACAGTAATTTTCAATATACGTGCAATAATATATGATTGCTTCGTTAAGGATAGTATTAAAATGCAATTTTAAACATTTATTTTCAATATAAAATCAAAATAGTTCATATTTTAAACTATCACAAACTAAAACAAAGAATATTCAAATATGTCAATAAAATAAAATATTTGATTTCATGTCATAAATTATAAATCGAGAAGCATTAAATCTAAACATCTTTTTTTAACTTAGACAAAAAAAATTTCAACATTCGAAGAAATAATTTGAGTATAACCTTTTCGGGAAACAAGAAAACAGAATGAAGTTTGAATATGTTTTGAAATACGAATCATTAACTGTAAACATTTCTTTTAGACAATTGCTTATTACCCCTCTAAAAGTGCTTAAAATCAAGATCAAATTTTTGGTTATTCAATTATTCCAGGGTATTCAGACTTCCTTATTTTATTCTATAAATAATTTTGGAGTAGAAAGTATCTCTCAAAGGCTAAATTAATGTCTAAACTCCAAAAATTATTTTTAATAATTATGTTAGTAAATTTCAAATTCGCTTTTATAGTTAATAATTTTGTATAAAATGAAAGACATTAATTCTATACTGAATAATTGATTGTTGGCAGAAGAATCTAATCAGGTGTCAATAATTGTTTTTGCCAAATTTGTAGTTTTTTTCCTCTGTCTTTCAGCTGAACTTACTATTTTTTATATGTATAAATGGATAGACACAATTTGTCACATCCATATGAAAAAATCGGTTCCAGAATTAATTTTAAGTCTACAAAAAAGTCTACAAAGCTTGCCTTTAAATTATTTATTTAATTATAATGCATATTATATAGATTTCAATATTTCATTACATTTCAAAACAGTATCTAATATTTACATATTAAGTGAAAATTAACAGTCTTTCGGTTTTTATTTTATAAGAACTATGTAAATATACATATTTTGTTCAATTTTTATAAGTTGTAGCTAAATGAATATATGAAAGAATTCATATTTCATGCTGATTAATTTATACAATTATTCTTTAAATTAACTACGTCTATGAAAAATAATGAAATTCTACTGATCATTCCGATCGCTTCTTCTTATTAAGAATGCATCTTACCATTTTAAATAACAAAATATAATAATTTGGAATCATATGATCAAATATTTTTTTAAAAAATTGAATATAGAATATTTTGATATTTATAACTAAATTTCAATACTTTTACAGTGACACTATAGTCTAACAGCAGATATAGTCACATCATAGTATTCCTTATAACGAAAAACTTGCTTTATGATGGGCACACCAAAGTTGCTGTCAATTGATTTCAAATGCTTTTATTGTCATAAAAAGTATGAAATCAGAGGCAAAGACAAGAACATACCATTCTCAAAGTTCCGTTGATCCGAATGCGGTGCAGAAATCTATGCTTATGAGACGCAGGAATATGAGCAAGACAGTAACGGCAGACTTCCAACATGTTGATATTCTACAGGAAAAAATCATAAAAAATAATAATAAACAGAAGATAAATATGTCTCTTTTTTGGGGAAAGATCTTTAGTTTTGGAAATTCTTTGTGTCTGGGGAAAAGAAAGAAAAACGCTCTGGGCAACGCTCTTTTTGAAGCAATAAAGCAAGATTGTTGAAATTAAATATAAAATGTGGAAATTTCAGATTTAATCATTGGAAAATGTATCTTGCATTATTTCAGTTTTATTTCAATTACATTCAAATGTAGAATTTAAATTTTATTAAAAAGCTTTTGAAAAATATCTTAGTATAACGGCATAATTTATCATAGAATATCAAATTTCCATTCATGTCTTCATGCAAAAGCCAACTCGCTCAAAGAGAAGAATTTTTCTAGGATAATTATCAAAATTGAAATATTTTTATAATAATAATTTATTATGACAAAAATATGATCGAAATATATATTATTCATCCTGGATGTATTTTTCATGGAGTTTCGATGTAGGCAAAGTTTGTAAGTAAAAGCCTATAGGGAGTATTTGTAAGGTATTCTGTATATATTTGTGTTGTTCTAACGCATTAAACTCAACAATAATTTTTAAATTGAAAAAAGCATTACAAAAAAATTAAATACTAAGTTTTTTCATAGATTATTTATTAAATTTATTCTCTAATTAAAAAAAAAAAATAGTTAACAATTCCCAGTTTAAACCATCACTCAAACTTTTTTATCTATATTCTCTACATATATATTCATTTACTTCGATTTCTTTCTGGATAAATTGATCATTAATTTCTTTATTCATTTCCCTAAAGTGAAAAAAAAACTTATTCTCTCTAATAAATGAGTTTCTTAATTCCTTAACTAAATTGAAAGTAGGAGTATGTTTAGTCTTTTTCCTTGTAACTTAGTATAAATCCTTTTGGAGGACATTTACTTTCATTTGGTCTGTTTTTCTTGCATTTATAAATCAATACTTATTTAAAACTAGCGTCCTTTGGCGACCAGCCGGTTCGCCAATCTTAATGTTCGTTAAAATTTTAATAATTAAATATTTTATGCAATTCCTACTTTAATAGCTTCTTCATCAAAATATATTAAAACTTCAAATTTTGATTGTCATATAATTCATTCATAATATTATAAAGGCCTTCAGTCATAACACAATATGAATCTCTCTCATTTTCTGTTAGCACCCGTAGAATTTATGCTTTAAATTAAAGTGGAAAGAATTAATCTTCAATTAATATAATAATATTTTTTACTGAAACAAAACATTTTTTTTATAATCTGATTACTGAAAATAGAGTCACACAGCGATTAAACTTTATGGGCACTAAAGAATATCTTTTTTAATTTATGTAATATCTCAAGAGTTTGTCAACAAAATTTTCTTAGATTCATTATGAGCAGATCGATTCATTAACAATGTTTAAATTTAAATGCATCAAACACTAAGAAAATAAAACGAATCGTTTAAAATAAACGGTTGAAAACAGGTTTTAAAAAATCTACTTAAAAAACGATGTACTTAAAACTATAAGCATATACAAAAAATATATAACTAACATAAGTACAATTTACTTACAAAAGCATGCAACTAACCCAAAAATAACTTAAATCATCCATTAATAACGGTTGTCATTTCAACAATCAGAACAATGCGCATGCGTGAATTTTCTTCGCCAGTTACGTAACGCAAATACGTGATTTTTTCTACGCCAGTTGGGGCAACGCTATGCGGATTAGAAATTTTTAATTTCCTTTATTCTGTTTTATTTTAATTCAAAAGTACTTTAGAATGAATCTGAAAGATCGATTCATTAACAATGTTTAATTTTAAATGCATCAAACATTAAGAAAATAAACAGAATCGATTGAAATAATCCGCCGAAAAATTTTAACCCTAGCCTCATTACTGTTGGGAGAAAAAAAACTGAAGCCTTTCTTATTTGGCGGTGGAAAAAATGGAAGATATTTTTGGCGGAAAAGTTGGCGGTGGGGAAAATGGAAGATTTTTTTGGCGGGAAAGTTAGTTTTTAATTAATAATTAAAATTCTAATTAAAAATTCGAAAAAAGGAACCCCAGGTGCACATTCCCGACCTCCAAGGTATACATGTACCAAATTTGGTAGCTGTAGGTCAAACGGTCTGGCCTGTAGAGCGCCAACACACACACACACACACACACACACACACACACACACATTGAGCTTTATTATAAGTATAGATTAGCATTTATACATGGTTTTTAAACTTATTTAAGTTTATTTGTTTTATGGTTGTATATTCATCTTTTGTGTATTTGTCTTATAATTTTATGTTGTAGTCATATTTAGCTTTACATGTTTAGATTCAGATTTGAATTTATGGAATAATTTATGGCTAATTTAATAATCCTTTTTAAATATCTGATTTTAATGCCTTTGCATTATAAATAGAAATTCTTTTCTTCTCAAATCTCTATTCCATGGAATTTTCGGATGACAAGTGGTCAATTCTCGAACGAAAATTAGACTTATAATGGAAAAAAAATGGCAAGTTGGAATCCTTTCTTGAAAGTTACCCTTGATAATGTATGCAGGCCAGATTCCTCATTTCCTTCATTTTTTTTTCATTTTATGCTATTTAAACTTTGGGTAAATGTTTATTTCTAATTTGATTAATCTCATTTGTTTGTTAGACGTAACAGTATTGGCGTGCTCTAAATACAATGCACAGTGTGCGCTATAAATCCATGCACATTTCAAAAAATCATATTAAAAAGTATTATGACTCGAAAAAAGTTGCAGTTTGCCAGAATATGTTAAAAGAGCCTTTGGAATTTTTCCCATTAAAAAATATTTAAAAATGTCCATCATACTGGGATGGTTTATGAAAATTAGGAAAACAGAGTACAGTAACTTAGCATAGCGCATTTTATTCTAAACCAAAAGATGTTCAATAAGACTGCCACGACAAGGTATTAAGAAAGTGAAGTGGGTAATTATGCGTATTACAGCTGTACGTAGCATGTCAGCATCGATGCTACTAACATATTCCTTTATTAATATATGTTTAATTTCGTTCACTGTCTTCATCCAGTAAAATATTCGTATTTGTCCTCAATTTTTCATAATTACCAGTCCAATTCATAATTCATTGTTTTCGTTATCAACATGATACGAACACAAATAAAATAAAATTTTATTCACCTTTAAGATTAATTTAAAAAAAAAAATTCGTAAAGTCTTAGAAGATTTTTTTTTTTTTGAAATTTTAAATTTATTTATAAAATTTGATAAGGAGAGCATGGCGCTCATGATGTCCAAATATTTAAAAGAATTTATGTAACTTTATAAATATTTGCTACCAAATAGTCATCAGCTTTCAATATTTCCTAAGGGATTATATGACAGAATTTTATTTCAGAAAGTAAAATTTCTGAAGCTTCAGTTCAATTTGAGCATTCATCGTGTCAGTCAAACATTTTATGACACTTACAATGTTTTAAATTTTAGAAAACTAACAGTTGTCCTTTGTGTCTTCGATGTAATTTGATAAAATTTGAAATTAAGATTTCCTAACTTAATAAAAATTATACACCAAATCAAATCACTACTGTAAGCTACGAAGCCTGCTTTGTCATTTCGGGGTTTCCCCCAATTGACATTTTCGTCCTTCAAAATAAAGAGTTCAAAGATAACGTTATAAAAATTACACAAGATTCCAAAGTGTCTTTTTCCAATCTTCCACATCCTGCTGAACGTGGTCCTATCGAAATTATTGATTATAAGGACAATGTTCTTAGCAATTTTCCTGTAGTGTGTTTTACTGATGGCAGTAAACTCAACCACCGTGTTGGACTTGCTTTTGTTGTGTTTCAAGACGCAGTTGAAATGGAACACTTTATGTTTAGAATTCCCGATGAGTGTAGTGTGTTCCAAGCAGAATTGCTGTGCCTCAGTAACTCGCTCAAATGGATCGTAAACCACTATACTCTGTCATCTAAGTTCCTTATTTGTACTGATTCTCTCTCATCCTTATTTTTGCTTAGTAATGTTTCTTCCTGCAACAAAATTGTAGTGAATTTTCACATCACTCTTTACGAGCTTAAAGCAAGAGGAATTAGCGTTTGTTTTTCTCATGTCCGAGGTCATTCTGGCATTTTAGGGAATGAAAGAGCCGATTGGCTTGCAAAGCAAGCTACAAAACTAAACATCATTGATCCTATGAGCATTCCCAAATCTCACATTCGTAATGAGAATCACAAAAAGATCATTCTCTTATGGAACGAGCTGTACCAAAATTCGTCAACTGTCTCGTTAACCAAATTATTTTTCCCCACAATTTCTCAAAGGTTGAATAACAAGCATTTTTTCAGTGATTTTCACTTAACAAAATTTCTTACTGGACACGGTAATTTCAATTACTATCTCAAGAAATTTGGATTATCGAACACTGATCTGTGCTCTTGCAGCGTGGGTGGAGTTCAAAATGTCGAACACTTGCTTTTTGATTGCTCCAAACTTACTGAAGGGAGAAGAGATTTTATTATAGATCTAGATGCCTGTAATATTAAGTTTCCACCTGCGCTTCATGTTTTGGTCGACAACAAAATGGCTTTTTTCTCATTCTGTAAATTTATTGCCTTTGCTGCTTCAATTTTTAATTAGTTTTGTTGTTTATTTTTCCTGTTGTTTTTATCTCTATTTTTATATGTACATATTTTTTTTCTATGTATGTAGTTGTTTCAACTTACCTCTGTAAGCCTTGTGCTGTACTTTGTGGTGCACAAGGATTGACTTATTATTAATAAAAAAATCAAATCACTGATTCAATAAACTTATAAAATTGTAATAAAATCTGTGAGTCAATGCAATTCTAGCAAGCTTTTACAGAATTTAAAAATATTGGAAAGCATAAACCTCCAAACGTTAAGTAATCTGAGAATTGAGTATGAAAAGCAAAATTAACGCACAATTACTTTTTTATAGGAAAGAGATTTAATGCCGATTACAATAATTTTTTTACAATTCTCTTTATATTCAAGATTAATGAAGAATTTATTCGCTGACTATATCTTTCTTAAAATATTTATTGTATCTCGATGAAAATTGCTTTAAAAATTCAAATTATTTCAATTGTTTGTGGATTAATTTAGTAACAGCAATTTCAAATTCCTTTGATTCCTGAAATGAACACGAAATTTGTATTCCTTTAATTGAAGATGGATTTCAAATCTTGAATCAAATGTATTTCAAGTAAGGAGCAATTTGCATAACAATTAAAACAAATCCTAACAAAAGTTTGCATGTGTAAAGTTGTGTATAAATATATATACACATCTCCGACCAGTAATTACAAAATACTTCCATAATAAATACTTCATATTTTTCAGAATTAATAATAGATGCACATTATTCCTTGATGGATATACTATCAGTATTTAATAAGAATTATAAGCATGAAACCCACGCTAGAAATAAGGCTTACTAACTGAGAAGAATTTTTTTAAAAAAGTAGTGACTTATTATGTAATAGAAATTCGAATTACTTAAAAATATTGCATAAATCAATTTATTAATCACAAATAAAATCGTAACTCAAAACGTTTCTTCAGCATAATTATTATAATTATAAGCCATTAAATTTTAAGTTAAAAGTTATTCTAATGAAAAAATAGCAGATCTTGAATACAATAAGTATTATAAATATTCTATTATAAATTTAAAATAGTTGCGTATATTTTCGCTCTTCTAGTGCAAAATTGCATGCGTTCTTCGTGATGTATTAAAGTGAACTTATTTGATGATTATATATATATATATATATATATATATATATATATATATATATATATATATATATATATATATATATATATATATATATATATATATATATATATATATATATATATACTATGGTGGCCAAAATTTTGGACACTTTTGAAAATTTTTGTTTTCTAAACTTGTATGCTTATAGAAAATTTAACTTTTCACAAAATGCAAACTCTGTCATATCATTTTAAAGATAATTTAATGCTAATTGCAATATAAAAGCAAAATTCAAATATTTGCAATACAAAAAAGTTGAGTGGCAATAATTATCGAAATACACTAGATACTGATGACTGCAGTGAGTTATCAGTACTTAGTTGAGCAGCCTTTATTTTTTATTACTGCTTCATACTGATGTTTCATTCAGATGGTGAGAGTTTTAAAGTCTTCTTTCGTTATTGCATGATGCCAGGAAAAAATAAGAGCCTCAATTAATTCTCTTTTATTTGATGGACGCTTCATATGTACAAGAGATTTCAAACGGTGCCATAAGTTATCCATAATTTTGAGATCAGGACTTATTCCTAGCCATGATAACAATTCAGTCATCTTTGTACTAAACGATTCTTTAGATATTTTGTGCTGTGTGGCAAAGAGCTGAATTCTGCTGAAAAATAAATGATGCGTTATTGGGAAATAGATGACAGATGGAAGGTGTTAGTTTTGTCTCTAGAAAAGTGCCAATGTATTTTCTTATATTTAATGTCCCGTCTGAATGGAACTTCTGAATGGTAACAATATTGTCTGCTGACATGCATGACCAAATTATAACACGGACTGAGTTCTTCATAGGTGCCTGAATATAGTCAGGATGTAGCTCTTCACCTATTCTATGTTTTACCTATTTTCGCCATCACTGCCGAATAACAATATGCTTATTTCTTCACTCCGTATAACTTTTGACCACTGATAATCTGTACAATTATTGCGTTCCTTTGCTCACTGTAATCTTTTTGTACAATTATTGCGTTCCTTTGCTCACTGTAATCTTTTTGTACAATTATTGCGTTCCTTTGCTCACTGTAATCTTTTTGTACAATTATTGCGTTCCTTTGCTCACTGTAATCTTTTTGTACAATTATTGCGTTCCTTTGCTCACTGTAATCTTTTTATACACTGCTGCTAATAATCTTCTCTTGATTGTTCTTGCACTGACAGAAACAACAGCATCATTCAATATACTTCTGATGATTTCTGATGATCTCTAATGACATTCTTCTATCATGGAGACATAGTGTTTATATGCTTCTATCATCAATAGATATGGTACACGTTTTTCTGCCGTTTGCGGTTTTGTTTTTTATTAAATTTGTCTCCTGATATCATAAACAAAATTTTCGGACTCCAGATGTAGTCACTGAACCGCCCACCTGTGTTGCAATTTCAGCATACGAAAGACCACATTCATGCAACACAATAATCTTAGTTCTCTTTCTGGGTATCCAGTATATACTTTTATTTCATGTCAATGCTTTTTGACTAAATATTAAGAATATTTACAAAAATTCCAATTGTATATTAGAAATGTTAATGAAACTTCTAACTTGCAATTTAATTACTTCAAAAACAGTCTTTCTTTAGAAAAAAGCACAATAATGACTTCTTCCAACATGATATCAGCTTCTTCTAGCTGAGAACAAGAACAGTGATTTGCCAGGAAAATTAGAAATTACAATCCATTTCATCGCTGTGTTTGTTATTTAGATTAAAGTAAGAATAACTTTTTTTGATACTGAAAATATTTGAATTTTGTATTTGTGTATTTAAATTAGCATTAAATTATCTTTAAAATAATATGCAAGAGCATTTTGTGAAA
This sequence comes from Argiope bruennichi, assembly GCF_947563725.1. Taxonomy (NCBI): domain Eukaryota; kingdom Metazoa; phylum Arthropoda; class Arachnida; order Araneae; family Araneidae; genus Argiope; species Argiope bruennichi. The sequence goes on along the minus strand of NC_079152.1, from coordinate 39,760,647 downwards.
TGTAACATTTTCTATACGCATACAAAGTTAAGTAAACAAAAATATAAGCATTATGTAATTAAAACCTATTATTGAAAAACAATCTAAAATTAAAATGATTTCGGAAACGAACAAAATTATTTTGGAATCGAAACTAAAAAATTATTTCAGAATCAAACTAAAAACTAAGAAAAGAACAGAAAAAGCACGATTGTATTTAGAGAACGCAAATGCAGCTACTACTAAAACACAGATGAATCTAGACAATTAGAAATAAAAAAAAGTTAAGAGGAAAAAAAGTATCAAAATTAAACCAAATAAAATAAGAATACGGCCTGAAGACTTTCTCAAAGTTCACCATCAGGCAGGATTCAAAATAAGGGATTTGTTCTGTGAGGAATCTGACTCATTTGTCCAACAGTATTGCCTCGTCGTGATCCGAAAATCCTCTGAAATAAGGCATAAGGCCATACACCATTCTTACAGAAAAGAAACCAAATAGTAAATTGAAAGAATAAGACCACTAATAAGCAAAATTACAATAACATAAAATAACCATATAATAACTCTCCTAACCAATTATGAAAGCAAAAAGGAAAAAACATACCAGAAGCAGGCAAAAAAAAAAATTCTTTTACATAAGCTGTCCCATCTTTTTTTTTTTTTTTTTTTTTTTTTTAAGGCGTTAGCAAAAACAGTTTAGGGCGCGGAATGGTGATTCAAATTTAAGGAGATATTTCATTTGACAATAATTTTCAAATCTGTAAATAAATCCATGTATTCAACTGATAAAAGAAATAACGCTCGAGACAACAACAACAACAACAACAAAAAAGCTGAGACATTGGAATCATTTGTAGCAATTTATTTATAAAGTTTCATTCTTCTGGTCAGGTACAAATTTTATTACATCGCTTATTACAGTTGCATGAAAATCTGCTTCAATGGAAAATTATATTGAATTTTAATTAACTAGACATAGCTACTTATTGTATCGTGTAAAGGATAACATGGTTTGATAAACATTTGAGAATTATTCTGAATTTATAATTATTTCATGTCTTCGAAGTAAGTAAAAATAACCTATTTTCAACATAATTTTTAAAAACTTTTAAGTGTATTATAATTCAAAATTGTTTTTATGATTGGATCAATGGAATATGATGATTACTGAAAAGAAGCTGAATAAATTTCCATATTAATTCCAAAGGATGTATTCATTACTGTTGTGATGTAAAAAGAGAATACGAAAAAAAAATCCATCAAGGTTTTTAAGAAGCATAAGTTTATTATAATAATCAGGAAAACTTACAAGAAATATTCATGGTAATTATTTTATGCTAACATCGAATATATAATAGTAATTTAGCTTTTATAAAATAATGGGTTTCATATTTCCTTAAGATTTACATGGTGATTCTTAAAAATCCGTATCTTCTTATTGTTTCTTGATAATATTTCGACATATATATTTATATTTTTAATATTAGCTTTATTTTGAATTTTTCAATTTTCAAATTTTGCTAGTTAAATACCAAAATATAATATTTTATTATGAAATATAAAATTTATCTTACATAAACATGAAATAAACGGATGGTAAAACAACATATTTTGTTAAAGTATTATATATATATAATAAAAATGATAAGATTACAAAAACATCATTTCTTTAATCGTTAATTATTTATTCAAAACATTTGTTTGATTTTTCCCTAGTATTTTCAGTTATATATCAGACTATCTACATTTGATAATTTGTTGTCTTGCAGAGAATATTCGTTAAAAGAATTTTTAATAAAACCGTTTAAATATAATTTAGTCTAAATAATTTTCTCAAAAAATTATTCATAAACTTGAAATTTCAATAGACAAATTACTTTTAATATTTTTATAATCACATACAATCATGTTCATCGTTTTACAAAGCACCTTTATTTATTGCCAGATTATGTTAAACATTGTAAAATAATGCAAAATTAATAAAAAATTGTACCAATTGTTTTAAAATTATGGAAATTTATCTATATTTGTATTCATTTAAACTGGATCTCAAAATAAACAATTTACAAGAAAGATAGGCAAATTAGCATAAGTTGAAAATAACAAACATAAATATTGCTACAAATAAGGAGGAAAAAAGAAAGAATATTTATTGTAAGCAAAGACGATACCGCATTATGCGAGGTAATATAAATATAATTATAAAAACTAGCAACTTTAAATTTTATGATTTTTTGGATAAATCAAAATTTTTACGTAGAGACGATGATTTCGAAAAAAAAAATATTTTTGTTCTAATATCTTCTATTATCGTTTCTACGATACTTTGATAGATTCCTTTGAAATGCGCAATTGAAAATTCTCTACTGGACGCAGAAAGATCTGATTTGTCAGTTCAGAATCATTTAGATATTCCGTTTTCAGTAGAGAATCCAAAAGTAAAAAATTTTGAATTCTGAAAGAGAATAATAATAATAATAATAATAATGGATGCGTGTTTTAAATTATTATATATTTTTCTTCCAGTCATCCTATATTTTAAAATTTCACGAATAAAGAATAAAAAAATCATTAAGAATAGAACAAAATTCAATAGAGATTATTACTGGAAAACGAGAAATCTAAGGCTTGGAATATAAAACTCTTTCATTATTGTTACTGAGGATCTGGTGAAAATGCGAATGACTTATTTTTTATGTATTATTTGCTACATAATTCAAAAATATCAACACATATAGTATTTACTTCTGCAACCGGAATAGAACTGTCGGGAAATTTAGACTATCATTAACATGCATATTATGACCTTGAACGTAACAATTTAGAATACGCCGTTCTGAAATGAGAGAGAGTAGCAAACCATCACACTTCCCTCCAACCAACATTTTGGCCATTAGCTTTGCAGACCTCACAGAGTGGGGCGATTAACAGGATAATTGTTGACTAAAAAGGACAAAACACAAAAGGAAAATTACTGCATCAATATATATTGCGCTTTATCCGGCATTGCCTGGTTGAGGGGATATTTGAGATCTCATTCAAACTTATTTTAACAATAAAAACAACCTTTTAGCATTTGGATTTGAAATTCTTATAATAATTAATAAAATACGTGTACATACTATTAATAATTTTAAAATGAATTTTTAAGTTAAAAATATAAATGATACATACTGATGATATGTATCGAAATTTAAAACATACAATCATTCCTTTTCTAATTCTAAAAAACAGAATTCAATATTTATATGTCCAGTTTTATTGTTTTTAAAAACGAAATTATTTTATGTTATTTCATATTATAATAATATCATATTATAAACGTTTCAAAATTCAATCAAATTGTAGCAAATAAAATATCTGAAATGTCCATGTGATTGTATAAAGCAAATCATAATAATTTCTTCGATTATTTTCAACAAATAGAAGTCAATGTATTCCTCTATTTATTTTTTTCTTTTTGAAAAATTGTTTTAAAAATAGTAGGATTATGTTTGGATTAAGAATTTTTCTGAAGCTTGAAGTGTACATCAAGTTAAAATAATTCTTTTTGAGATTATTTTACTTAAAGAAGTTTTAAAATATTAAAAAAAAAAATCCATTAGAACCACGATTATAGAAGTTCGTTTTTAAAGATCCCTTCAAAGTTTCTTTAATTCGTTTCAGCTTTTGTGTGACTTGGATCCCTTCTCTCTTCGATCTCCCACATTAAATCTTTTCGAATGCCACAGGAACATTTAAACAAACAATCCTCCTTCTTTCCTACAGTAAATTAAAGTGCAAAAAGGACGAGGATCTCTTTGCGGTAATGGTTGTGTAACAGCTACCTACAGAATTTTATTTTCAAAACTCTTATTACCTATTTCTGACAAGAATGCTCTTGTCTTAACCTGATTTTTTTCAGACTGTGTTATTAATGAAAGTACTTAGAAGTGCACTAATAAATTAGATTTCATTTTTTAAGATGATAAAGCTTTAATTATACTTCTTGGAGAATAAATGGAAGAAATAATGTCTCATTAAAAATCATGTGTATGTTTTCCGCAACTTTAATTTCTGGAATGTATGTTTTAAATAGTGCTAGATTCGAAAATAATTTTTATTTTATTTCCTATTACTTTTATTTGATGGAACGGCTGGTATTTGCCAAAGTTTGGTTATTAAATAGGATAGTGTAATAAATGAATAATATTAAATTTCCCACATCAGTATATTTTATAACTAATACTTTAAAAGAATCACAATTTCCTTAAAAAAATTAGTGTTTCATATTTTTAATTTTTTTTATGATTCTCACATTCAGAATGGCTTAAAATACTTGAAAATACAGTCATACTTAAGATATCTTGAAACTGAAATTCTCATTTTGGTGAAATATAAGAGTATATAATTTAAATGATAGTAAAAAATTAGGGATGGGATTATGAAAACAAGAATGCGCTTTATAATCTATATTGTACACATTTTTTTGAAATTATATTTATTTCAAATAGTTATTTCCTGAGGGTTTTAAATACTATAAGACTAAAAATACTTTTGTAAAATTCTACAGCAAAATCTGCTAATATAAATAAAAAAAAATCAAATATAAAATATTTACTTTAGAAACTTGAAATGAATAACTAAAATTACCTAGCTAACTCCTTTAAAAAATTTCAAATTTAGCATACATACCTATGTCTAATATGACTGACAAGTATTATAAATACACATTTCAATCCTTAAGTATTCCAAATAATCAGCCCATTTATCAATAAAAAGTCATATTTTGGCTTTAACTATTTTATTGTAACTTCACAAATATGAACAAAAGACTATATGTATTCAACATATAAAAACATCAATAACATAAATGTAATTATTCCAGATCTATTTTATTCCTTCTAAATGTTCATTCACCAATTCTACTCCAACTTGGCCATATTGTGAGCCAGGGTGAGTGAATTCATCATCCAATGGGAAAGACGGTCAAGAAATTCACTTTTTAGGAATTTTTGTGACTCTAAATCACCCACAGCTACCATTCAATGAAAATATTACTGGCCTGAAATTAAAACCGTTTCATTGTTACATCAAATCTTTAATCATAAAATTTTCTTTCTTTTACGAAAGCTACAGATAGATTTTGTTTAATATATGTGTAGTTTATAATACAAATAAAAAGTGAATTCGTAGAACCACGAAAATTAGAAGAGAGATTAACTGGACAGTTACGTTTTTTATAGCGCTTTGATGTCATAGGGCTGTTATCTATTAGAAAAGTTCTTGCATACAGTAATAAAAATATATGTAAAACAATTAATGTATTAAAGTCTAATAATTTGACCAAATCACCAAAGGTGACTGATATACAGGGTGTTCATTAATTATTGTCGGCGTTTCCGTACCTCATAACTTTCGAATAAAAAATATTATGCAAAAACCGATTACGTATTCGTAAATTACAACTCAAAGAATTTTATTAATGATATTAAAGTGTAAAGCTTGCACAATTTGCACTTTGTATGCATTCAGCTGAAGGCGATTATGTATTCGTAAATTACAACTCAAAGAATTATGTATTCGTAAATTACAACTCAAAGAATTATGATTACGTAAATTACAAGTCAAAGAATTATGTATTCGTAAAGTACAATTCAAAGAATCGCCTTCACCTGAATGCCGACAAAGTGCAAACTGTGCAAGCTTTACACTTTAATATCATTAATAAAATTCTTTGAGTTGTAATTTACGAATACGTAATCGGTTTTTGCGTAATAATTTTTATTCGAAAGTTATGAGGTACGGTAACCCCGACAATAATTAATGAACACCCTGTATAATAGCACAGTGAAACAATTAAGAATAACAGGTTTCAGTTATTATTTAAAATTCAAATACATTTTTGCTCGAAAAACTGTTAACGATTATTTAACAAAGTTACTAAATACTTACAAAAATTGTTACTTTTCCTGGAAGGCTGAAACTAGAAATAAAATATTTCATAATCTGTACATTTAAAAACTGTTTTTTTTTTTTTTTTTTTTTTTTTTTTTACAATTAACAAATTTAATTGCAATCCCTTAATGGAAAATGATTTGAATATTTTCTTAGTATCAAAGGTATTAGTTACCTTCAGATGATATTGAAAAATTTAAATAAAATACTTTCACTCTATAATAGTGTCATATACTTCAATATATACCATGTCTTTCCTATAGTAAAAGAGAATTTCCAAATATTAATTTTGATACAATTTATCCTTTTTTTCCAATATGATATCAGATTACAGAAGAAAAAAAAAACTTGATCTGCTTATCAGAGGGAATTTATTTATTGATTTCGAAATATGAGAAATCATTGGAAATATTTTGCACTTTCTTACTCTGAATCAAAGAGAAATTGAAATGATAACAAAAACTTCAAATGAATATACAATATACAGGAGAGAAATTGAAAGCGAAGAACGTGAGAAAACTGATACCATGATGATATTTTATTTCAATTTGAAAATGTAATGCAGAAAGACAATAGTGTATCCAAATTTAAAAAATACTTAATATCAACAACCTGTTCTTAAAAGAAATCATATTCCTTTCTTAAGGAATTATTTTTCTTGAATGTATTGTTAAATATATTTTAAAGAGAAACAGAAGAGTTATATTTATTTTTCATACACCGTATAAGATTTTAAGAACTGCTTAACAAGACCGTATTTTTTTAAAAATCAATGATAGATAATACGCCTCTTTCTGTAAAGAAAGTCAGAATTATTAACAAATTTTAAAGTATAAAATTGAGTACTGAACTGAAAGTGATTTTTAATGTGCAAATAAGCATATTGATCAAAAGGCGCAGTTTGCATTACTTTCAAAATATTTTATTTTAAAAATATTATTAGAAATATAGAAAATCAATTCAATTCTCCAATTTTTTGAAAAAAAAAATAATTTTATTAATATGAGTTCTAGAACTTAATTTGGCTTTGATTAAAAAAATATATATGCTAAAATTTCAAAAATTTAAAGTCAAATTTTGTCCGTTAAATCATGCCCTTAGGAAGAATGTAGAGAATTATTATTTTTAGAATATTTATCCAGCATCATCATATTTAGAATCATTGTGTGTGAGCGCTCGCTTGCATGTGTGTCTGCGTGTGTGTGCGTGCGTTCTTCACTTAAAAAAAGTTTGTATGTAACATTCATATGACGATCGTAGATACAGATGTGTCCACTTATTTAATGATGATATATTTCTTAACATTCATATGTTTATTCTCCGAAAATGAGGGAAGAAAAATGTTTTATTTTTATTTCTTTTCTTCCTGGAATATTGATGAAAAGGGAAAAAAATAACTTGTGTATTTTTTTTTTTAAATTTAAATTCGTTAGTGTACATATGTTTTGAAATCCAGATGAGAATTCGAGCGTAATACTTCTGGTGAATTATTTTAGCTCAAAATTAAATAAATTGCACTATACATTTGAGAAATAGAAACTTCAGACAGTTTAAAGTATTACAGAAATTTTCTTCAAAGGAAAGAATTCACCAACTATATATTTGAGTCAAATTTATATCCAAAATTGTGAATTGCAAGATTAATTTTATTCATTGAGTATATTATTTTTATGGCAGCTATAGAATAAGGATGGTGTTTGCTTTATCAAAATACGTAAGCCTAGATTACTTTGAATATTTACATATAATAAATTCAAAGTTAATATACTTCGTCATTGATGCATCCAGTTTTGTATTAAAAGGTCTGGGAAAACGTTTGGGACAAATTTACAAATTTTTAAGGGATTCGAAATCCAAACAATTCTTTATAAAGTCTGATAAGTACAATATCATAAATGTAAATTATAGACTTTTGACGTATAAACAAGTATTGAATTTCAAATGATGCAAACATTGAAAATGTTGGCTTAAAATTACATATTAGAACTTGCTTCATAGGATCTCAGTAAAATTGAATAATACTATGCAAAATCCCAGGTCCCTTGTTTGAAAAGTGTAGCAAAGTAAAAGTGAAAATATTGCAATCAGTACAAATTAGATTTCCATGTAATGGAATGATACATTTTATCGAGCAGTATTTGTATAAAACGATTAGAAAATAATGTTTGTGTTTTACCAATAAACAAATAGTTATGCATTTAATGCTTAAATGTTTTCTTCCAAAACAACTGTCTGCCTATGTAAAATTGAAACGCATATTCCAAGTGCAGTTGGAAAAGTTTATCACGTATGATCTAATTATATATTTATGTGTGCAAAAAAATTAACTACGCTTTGTGTCATGATAGATAGATTAAATACGTTGATTAACAAGATGAAAACTGAATAATTCTCAACAAATTTCAGGACAGAAAGACACACATTTCAGTTTTTTAATATTGTCAGAAAAACATAAAAGTATTAACCCATTTCTTTGAATAAAGTTTGGTAGTTTATACATTTTGAGTCAATTTTATTTTTATGAGATATCCAGGTGAAAATATGCTACAAATTAATTCTTCATGATTATTGTAAAATGCTTATTACATTACACATATATATAGAAACTGCTTGTGTGTTTGTCCCACTTTCTTTATAAAGCCGTTTTTTTTTTTTTTTTTTTGCTTAAAAATAAGATATCATAAGATATTTTTTTTTCTAAACTTAAACGTACACTATTTTAATTGCACTGAATCAGCAAGAAGTTGGAAATCGGAACATAGAAACTAATTTATAAATCATTTTCGGTTATTTAACGATATTGACTTCAGATCACATTTCAGATTCAAAAAACATTTAGAATAAAGTTAATAAAATATGGAATAAAATGTTTCTTTAAATGATCAAAATAATAAATTGACTCCATTTTCATATTCAAAATTATGAAGAAAGAACACGAATATTAGTATAATAAGAAATATTTTCCAATAAAGAATTACGCTTAAGAATCATATGAGGAAACCAATTTCAATTTTTATGATACTTCTTTATTCTTCCATTGTTGAAGGAATTGTATTAATATTTAAATTTGTTATGTCATTTCAATTTCTCTTAAAGGAATTTATTAATTTCACTTCAAGCACAATATATTTTTTGAAAAAAAATAGATATATATAATTCATTCACGGAAAAGAAAAGATTTATGTGTGCGTTAATTCATTATTTCATTTCATTTTTATTTCTCAGTCTTTCTTTAAATTTCATTTTCCTTACTCTGTTACTCATTTTTTTCATTATATTTTTAATTCTCCTTTACTCACTTACTCAATGCAATCATTTTTTTGGTTAAACTGTTGCTATTTTAATGGAACAAAATGTAATATTTTATTTCAGATAAAGAAATGAACAGCTAGCATTTACTTAAATTCAACTATATCAACATTAAATTAATTTTCGTTACAGGATGCTTAATGAGTTTTCCAAAAAGTGATTGGGCATTTTTTCTGAAAGATTTCTATGAAAATTTTAAAATCATTATTAAATTACCTATTTTAACCTATTCATTAATCTCATATACAATAGCATTAAATAATTATTCAAATTCATCTACAAGATAATTATTTTTTAATATCTTGGATAATAAAAAAAAATCAAAGATAAAATAAATTTCAAAAATTACAATCTTTTTATAATTAATTCTTATCCGCATTTTGATTCGTTTCCATACTTTATACTATTTTATTTATATGAATATAATATAAAATTGATAAATCCCTACAGAGAATTGAGAAAACATTGTCAAGAAGCAAATTTAATGTTCCTAAAACAAAATAAAAAAAATGCAGATTTAATCCATTAATGGAAAGATAATACTTATAACTAACTAAAGAAATCACAAAAGATCCAGCAATATGATCATTCAGAGCTTTTTATAAACAAAAAATACTTTTCTAAGACGATGATTTTAATTATTTTGCTTATTAATGACAAATTAATTTTGTGTAACTATTCAAATGTAAAACAAAATAGAAACTTTCTGCAATACAATCTGAAGAAAAACAAATGGTTCTTTACCATGAAAATTGTTAGCGTTTTATTTATAATTGCAAAGTTTCTGTTATAATCCAAAGGTTAACAAATGAAGTTATTTTTTTAGAGAAAATGCTTGTTAGTATCCCAAAATTATCTCTCTTCTGCCGCCTTATTCAAGAACATATTGATAATTAAAAGATATATATAGAAATGTTGAAATTTTGGTGCTTCTTTCATTTTTCATTTCAATTATCATTCGCACCTTAAGATAAAATTTATCTCACTAATTGGCAAATGGTCTGAGGTTCCAATTAAAATTCTATCTTTTTTTTTTTTTTTTTTTTTTTGCTAAGTTTATTACGGATGCATGCACAGTTCGGTTTTAATAAGGACAAAATTATTAAAAACATGTAGAAAACTGAACTTCATAAGAATTTTTTTTCCTTCAATATCTCTGCATCGCTTTCCGGCAAATAAGAGAAATATTGCTTAATGAAAGTATGTATCTCTTTGATATTTCCCAGTTTTAAGATTTCATAAACTAGAATTTTCCTCAATCCATGAAATAATTCTTTTCAATTTTCATCTATAAAAATTTACGGAAGACTAATTTTATTGTGATTAGTAATTGTACTGATTTATAATTAAGAATTCTAGGTTTTTGTGGATAAATTTCTTCTCTTTTCTTAGGTTTTTAATCTAACTTCATCGATATATGTATATATATATATGCTCCATTCATAGGGTACTGAATATATTATTGAAATGTTTATGAAAGTTAAAAATACTTGCATTTTTAGCATACTAATATCATTTCAGACAAAATGTATTAGAGAAATCCGTAACAATCAACAACAAAACAATAAATGAAAATAAAAATTTTTGTCGTTTGAATGAAATTTGGAAAAGCGTAAGAATGTTTTCCTTTATTTCTGATGATAATAATAATTTCATTTTAATAACTGTCTAAAGTTTCGGGAGAGGGGAACTAGAGAAGTTTTTATTTAAAGTTTTTTTATATTTCAGAATAAATATCAATTTTAAATAGATAAACAAAACGTGCTTTTTTTAGCGTTTCATGTTTAATTTACTAAAATAAAAGTTTTATGAAATTTCATTTTATCTCATGGAAAAATAGCAGAAGTATTTAGCTATTCTTATTTCGTTCCTTTAAATATATTATTTATCATCAGGTTTCATCATGTTTGCTTCCAAAAAGATTAAATAACTTTCTTCAGTGAAAATATCAATAAAAAAATTATGTGGAAATTTATTTTTTGGGACAATTAATTAATAAATTTTCTAATATTTAAAAGTAATTCATCTGGTGAAGGAACTGAATGCAGTAATTGAATGTACTATATTTGAATTTCACCTTAACTTTATCCTTTAATAGACATTTTTTCACATTACCTCGAATATCTGATATTACTTCCCTGCACAGTATGTCTCTAGTAAAAAAGAAGATATTTTTTTAATAATGGCTGCTGAATGGATTCCGAGTCAATCATCCACGGCCTTGAAAACTATTCGGCTTTTTGGCGTCGAAAGTAAATGATCCCGAATTTGACAATCTTTGTAATCGCTTTATTAGATTTCCAATTTGTGCTAGAAAATTCAATGTTCTCTGTCGGTATAAAATACTGAGAAAGTAACAGATTTCAATTGTGCAGTTGAACGAAGCCTCTCTTTTATGTGCTAATTTCCAACTTATTCAAAACTTTGCAATAATGCAGAAATTTAATTACTGCCAGCTGCCTGTGTGCTACTGTTTACAGCAAGTGCTGTTCTTCAGTATGCTTCTACTGTTTTTTGCTACTGTGCTTTCTTGTTTTCGTAGAACGGATATCCTTATCTAAACAGCCATAATATTACTTATATTACTTATCTTCCATAATATTAATATATTAATATTAATAATAATATTAATATTATATAACCATAATATTACTTATCTTCACCTAAAATAAAGATAGATGTTTGTGTGTGGGTGTCTTGATGTTCTGCAGACCATTTGACTTAAAGCTACCAAATTTGGTAGAGATATACTTTGAAAGGTAGAAATGTGCATTTTATTGAAAGATTTTGAAGATTCAAGTGTGAGATTTTATTGAAATTTGAATTAGAAATTTTCATTAATTAAACATTAAGCGAAATGTTGGCATATTTACACGATAGCATCCACGAATATTATAGCACAAAAATGGCTTTTACAATGTCTTAAAGTTTAAAAAATTTTCTTTTCAATAATACAAATGGTTTAACCTATAAATCAAGTTTGCATTTTTAACAAATTAAAAACTATTTTAACCAAATTTTCCAGCAATTTATTTAGCATAAAATAAAAATAATATTTAATCTGCAAAACATGATTCGCGTGAACGGAAAAAAATTAGCTTTTTATTCACATGTTGCCATCATATTGACAAAAGCTGAAATATAAAAAAAAAATTAAATATTACTCCAAATTAGACCTAGGAATGTGAAAGTTTCAGTAAGTGTTTATATGAAGTGAAATAAATATGAAATATTGCATTTTCTAAAAAAAATAAAAGCAAGAAAAATGTTCTACGATCTTTTAAAATATCCATATTATTAATTGAATAAATTTATTTTATTTAAATTATTCCTGGTTTAATATATATATAATCACTGTCAGCCTTTGTGACATTCAAACATATGCTTATAAAATGGTTTAAATGAAGCAAATAATTATATTTTATGTAAATTCTGCCTATAAATGCTCTGAGGAATTAAGAATTTAAAATTTTTACTTTGACCCTCTTCCAGTAAATCGTTATTATCAAATTATTCTTGAGATACTGATATCTCTATACATCTGTTCTAATAATAAAGATGAATACTTGTGTTTATCTTTGTATGTGTGTGTTGGCGCTCTACAGAGCAGACCGTTTGACCTAGCGTTATTATTTTTGGCACATACATAGCTTTAAAGTCGGGAATGTGTACCTCGTTGGCATAGTTTTGAATTTTTATTTAGAATTTTAATTAATTATAAATTAAGCTGTATTGTGGCGTCTTTTCCCTATAACATCCGAAAATATTATCTCTCATAAAAGCATTTCACCTAGTTTCAAAATTAAAAAAAAATATATATAAATATTTTTAATGATACCAATTTTATATTTTTGATGAATTTCGATATTTTTTAAATATCTTTTTAACCAAATTTCTAACAACGGATTGCATTGTTGCCCAGAATTTCAAATCGACTTCAATACTCCATCAAGCATTGGATTGCATTGTTGCCCAGAATTTCAAATCGACTTCAATACTCCATCAAGCATTCGATTGCATGAATTTTTTATATTGTTAAAAATTAAAGAAGAAGGAATTTGTTTAGCAGTTCTATAGCTTAGGAGACGGATAAAAAATGAACTTATGATACTATGAAATTTATAGCTCAGAAAACGAAACGTTTATGTTTCTTATAACGCCGTGATGTTATGGGACTAATCTCCCTTAAAAAGGTTCATATATACCAAAAATAGAGCCTAAGTAAGATACAATTAAAATGCTACACGTTTAATATCAGATAAATTGGAGGAATCCTGGGCAGAAGATTTAATGACATGTCTATCAATGCATAAAATTAAGTATAACTGATATCTTTAATGAGCAACTAATGGGGAAAGACATATAATTTTATATTGAAAGCAAGATTCCTTCTATTGTGATTAAAACTAAGGGAGTATGGAAATTGAAATTTTACTATCTCGCCATTTTAGACCTTTTCATCGACCGTCTCAAAGATGAGACTACCAGGAACCAATGTAACTTCAGGTTGATTGGCCTAAGAATAGAACATTGATAATTATTCTAGAATATTAGCATTTAAAACTTCATTATGTGGTCATATTTGATCGCTAAAGACAGAAATGTTTTATTTTTATTTTTATTTAAAAAATGGAATATCAAGAATGTTTCGCAGAATATGATTCTATAAGGCAATAAAGATTGCATAAAATTTAAACTTCATAATTTTTGAAGTATATTTATAGAAGAAACAAAATGAAATTTTATTATTTACATCTTTTAAATCTTTTTGAAAGTAAAAATAAAAATTGAATTTTATGATGAATCAGGTAAATGTTTGTTGAATAATTCTTTGGGATATTGCATAAATTGTGAAAATTATTTTGTAGTGTACATAAGACTTCAATGCCGAATGATTCTGCTTCCTGTATTCATATTTAAAAAATCATGTTTGATTTCATCAAAAAGTGTTTCTGCATTAATTAAAGTTTGATCGCTTTTACCTTAATTTAAAGTGGAAATCTTAGAAAGCAAAAAATTAGAAATAGATGCATAGTACAATGAACAAAACGGCTTAAGGCATTCATATCAGCATAAGATGAATTATATATAAAAATTTCGAACTGAAAAATATTTTGCTAAAGACGGTATTGAGAGACCAAGTTACATGAAATGCTTGATTGAAAATTTTGGTGACTATTAATCTCAGCAAACCAATTAGTAGCTAAATGCGGTGAGTCATTAATAAAATATTCATTTTATGTATGTGAAAATCCGTTTCCAAACAACTTTAGTAAGTTTTTATTTCCAGTTTCCATAAGAGGCAAAAGGGAATGAATCGCAAATTACTTTTTTATTAAAATTCAATGAGCTTAAAAATTGAATCAATGTTTCCATTTTGAATTTCCAGAATCCCCATTATTGCGTTTTTTCAAGCATTTATTCACGTAGTAAGAAACTTCGAAGAAACCTTTCTTTTCCTTTTTTGAAACAATTAATTATCTGATGTATTTTTTGCAGTTGCCAAATATGAAGTTTCATTAAATTAGCTTAACAAATGTTATTGAACAGAAGATTCCATTTCCTGAATTGAAATCAATTAACATAATTATTAAGTATCACTTTGTAGTTTTTAAATAAAATTATCTCATTTAGCTAATTTAATAAGTAATAAAATTTTAATAACCTTCAACTAAAAATCCCATGAGCATTTGTTGAAATCTCCTTCTGGTTTAAAAAAAAAACCTTATAAGACAAATATAAATTTTATATCTCAAATTCCTTATAAAGAAAATCCACATGAATACATATTCAGAAATTTTTGAAATTTTAAGTTATCCCTCGGGCTAATTGCATGCAAATGAGAACTTGACTACGATATCTTTGCTTATGGGCTAGGATTTGGTACTAGAAGTCTGTGTCTCTATAAATATCCACAGGAGTATCTACAAATAAGCTAGATAATGCAAATTCCTTAGGAGTCGAACGTTAGTCATTGACGTTCAGATTGAGGCTGCAAATGTGAAATAATATTCACGCTTTCAGATTTTGGCTCAAAATTTCAATATGAGCAATTATATTTTAAAAGCATTTTGTATCTTGGGAAAAGAGGGCTTGCTAATAAATAAATAACTGAAATCATTAAAATATTAATCTTTTCACTTTAATATTTTGATATACATATATCTTTGAAATAGCACAGTAAAAACTGCAAACAATGAAAAAGCATTTCATTTTATGTGAAGAGCTCAATAATTTTACCCTAAAATATTTATATTTATAATATTTCCATCATATAATTTCTGTGATTCCTATTTATTATTGAATTCCATTTTTACTTTTATGAATATTGTTCGCTTTGTATGAGGGGAATAAAAAACAAATGAATATTTATTTATTTTTCATTATATGATCTCTAAAGTATAATATTTGAAAATGGAAGCAAAATCTCTCACTTGAGAGTTGTATAATGTAGTGAAATTTATGTAAAGAATTTTTCAATTTCCAATTGTTTTAAGATTAATGCATTTGTTTTTGAAACAAAAAATTGCCTTTTCGCAAATTTAATCGAAATCAAAATATCAGCTTTCGAAAACACCATTTATTATAAATGTTAATTAACAAAAAAATTGTTTTTGCAAAATAATTATTTTGCTAAATATGTTAAAACGACACATTTTTCAGAATTTAAAATGTGTCGCTGATATTAATTAATTGAAATATTTCTTTCTATTAAAATGAAAGATACAAAAACATAAGCAAAAAAATTAAATAAAGTGGCAATTATTTTATAATTAGTGCCAATTATTTTATATAAAAACGAATATTTTTACAGCAAATCTTTTACTTCAAACTCCAAATATTTCCATTCAATCATAAGTATTGAAATATTTTTTTAAAATTTTACTTAGAGAATCACCATAAAGAAAAATTTTATATTATTACGTATATTTCTTTCCAGTTTACTGTACGAAAGGTTTAGTAGTAAAACCAATTAGTTTTTATACTCTATGGTCATATGCAGCAAGGAACTTCCAAATTTACATTTTTTTATTATTCGTCGAGAAAGGTTGGGTCCTTAGCCATGTAATTAATATTCTTGAAATCAGGCTTGATAAGGAATTGGAATGAAACCATGTTTGACGTAATAATGCAGATATTTAAAGGACCGATAAAAATGATGAAAAAGAAAATTATTTGGACTCATCCTGTTCTCAAACTGTTGATTATTTGAGAATTTCATCAATAGATCTGTTTGCTGCTCGCACAACGAGGGTATATTTCCGTAAAAATACTGCGCATAAATTTGAAAAATTTAATGCATTTGTTTTAAAAAACTTAACTAATTCAAAATTCTTCCACACGTTCATATATTGGGCTTATATTGTTTCAACCAAATTATATGAAACTTTGAGAATATCTAGTAATATTCTAGCAAAATCCAAAATTAAAATTGAAGTAAATAATTTAGATATTCAAGGAAATGTTAGTATTCGTAGTAAATTATTTTTGACAACAAACTTACTAAATTTATCCAGCTTTTTCTTCCATAATTTTGAAGACAAAAGTGTAAGTCAGCTTATATAAAAATTGCAGTTGAATATCGTTTAAAGATACATTGAGGAGGATATCAACATTGCAATGAAATGAATTTCGGTTGCTCTTTTAGAGAATCTAAATGATAAGATTTCATAAGCAAGGTGTTTATTTTATTTTATTTTATTTATTTTTTATTTGTATGTTTTTATTTTATTTGTATGTTATTTGTATTTTTTATTTGTATGTTTTATTTATTTTTATTTTATTTGTATTTGTATGAAATATTATAATTAAATAATGCATTTCTTAAGTTTTTCATATTTTTTTTGAACACGCATTAGAAAGTAATTCATGGCAACAAGCATGAAGGTAAAGGGTAAACCCTTTGCCAGATAATACGGAGGAATCGTCCTTTTTTTCAGAGTTATAACAAGAGGTGACACTTGTTTAACTATAATTGACATTTTCAGTTTTTTTACCCTGCGGTTGTCATTTGTAGTGTAAGGGAAATGTTTTTATAAATTTGTTGTTAGTTGCTAAATTTTTATTCATTCATATTTCGAAGTTTTTAGAAACAATTTTTTGTATGTGTTTTGGGCTGTGTTCGAGTTTATTCGGTTTAGTATATCATGTATGAATAAAAACAACAGGACATTTAACTTTTTTCCCTCTTGAACAGCCGTCAATCATCATTGTAAAGTGGGAAAAGTATTAAATCAATGATGGTCGTTTCTCTATGGGGAAATAACCCAGTATTTTCAAATGTTTTTTTTCGAATAACTGCACGTAATTCTTTTTAAAAAAATATATGTCACATATAGAAAATATTATTGTTTATCTTGAATTCTATTTTCCATTTTATCCCACTGGTTTCAAAGAGACATATTTTGAAACCCAAAACAAAAATAAAACTAAATAATAAAGAAAGGTTGACGTAAATATAAAATATTATTACTATTCTAAGTTATATTATGAAACTCTATTTATTAGATTCCGAGTTAATTCAGTTGCGTTTTGAAAGAGAAATATTAACTTGTTTCACTAAAACGAAGAAACCTTGAATTAATGGAACAACTTTTATGATAGTAAGACTCCCGTTTTCTTTCATTTCCAAAATTTTAAATTAATTTATGTGCACAGCTGTAAAATAATTGCCACTCGAGACGACAGAAACTTCGAATAAATTTGAGGGTTTATTTTAATTATATTACAAAGAGACTCTTCGCCATATGGGAAAAGTTGTATCATCTGTTTATCACTTAAAATAAATTGTCCTTTTCGTGTAAAAATGTAATGAAATAAGATGAACTGAATTTCTTTTAATGTTTGAAAGATTAAAGAAAAATATTTGTAAATTATAAAAACTTCCAATTTTAATTTGCTCTTTCGAATCAATTCAAAATCCGAATGAAAAATGCTATTCATCTTAATTTATTATAAATTATCAATGAATAATTATTCAATTTGTAAATAATTATTTATGAAATTATACATCAGCTCCAACTCTTTCGGACGAAACTCTCTGATTTGTTAAGACAATTGACTTACTAAAAATGAACTTATTTTAAGCTTAGCGTATTATAAAGCATGTGAACTTATTAGAATTAAGAATTTTTATAATCGTATAAATTCAGGATTTATAAGATGTTATTATTAAGAATATTTTTTCAAATTTGTTTAATGATGTACGAATAATATAGTTGAAAAAACTGGATTTAGTTAAAATATGAATGAATTAATTAAAATAATATAGCTATGATTGATTAAATTCTGGCATTAGATATCAAAATAGTACTATCTCTAAAAATAATACAACAATTTAAAAAGCTAAAGTTCTAGTGTCATCTTTGTAGTCCATTGCGCTAAATGAGCAATAGAATGTTAATGATGCAAACATTTTTTTACAATTAATATAAATATTTTTTAGTGAAAACTACAACACTTTGAAAAAAAATTGCAAACAGTCTATTTAATTATTCCTTTCAACTACTCTGAAAATAATTATCTCGATATAGAATTATTTCTTCAGTTAATATTATATTTCATTTTAATTCTTCTGATATAATCTGTTATTTTGTAATCTTATCAATATTTAAGGAAATATATAAGAAAACGCCAAATCATCGAAAATTTATCTATTTCATTCTCTAAATCGACAACAAATAAGCGAACTTCATACTGGAATAGCTTTGTATATGGATAATAAAATGAATACTAATATTTATGCTTTAAAGTTTATACTTATTATTTGAAAGCTCTAAGTATATTTAAACACTTATTGACTTTATCTATTGACATTATCTACACTCAGGACATTCTTAAATTTTCATTCACAAGTTATTAATTTTTTTTAACTGCAGCTACGCCGCTAATTTAGAAAATCCAAATATTGGCCAAAGATTTCGATTTATGATCAAAATAATGAATATTTTACAGTAAAATTACTGAAATTAATCGCATTTTTATCACTTATAAAAGTAAAGTACTTTACTTAAAATTTCAATTCTGAATTGAAGAATATATTATTTTCCATGTGAAGACAATGTTTACCTAAATATTGGATAACAAGGTTGGAAAGTAACTGGATAAACACTTCAACTAAATTCAAGATATACCTCTTTTATTTTGATTTCAAAGGAAATAGGAATGCCCTATATAAATTTCATCACCGGTACCGAAATTCGTTTACCTCAATTTATATTTTTGAAGAATTCTGAAGTATACTATCATTCTACGTAAAAGAATTCTATCAATTATATCCTGCATCTTACCTAACAAACAATAAATATTGTGAAGGAACTTTTTCCGGGTTCTTTTCCGATTTGTTGGTCGATGAAAATATACAATCAGCAGGCCTCAGTAGAAAACAACGACGATGTTTATCTAACACGTAAGACACAGACGGCAAATGTACAGCCGAGACGAGCATAGGCAACACACAGCAGCACACTAGAACAAACAGTAGCAGACAAATAGTAATCGTCAGCAATAACAACCACAACTAACAAAGCGGCCAGACAGAATTCAGCAGGAGGAGGGAATCTTCGTAGCCACACTTTACGGTCTCTCCAGATGCCTGCAATTCTCCACTGTCTCCTCGCTTTAGCTCTATCCAACTACCGACTCACTATTACACGACTGCCTACTCCACACACGACTCGATGCTGCTTCTATACTAAACAAAAGGACTCGGCAAACAACTCATTTCAGCAAACGCTTGAGCTCCACACAATTCTTGCAGTTCGCTATTCCAACATTCGCGATCCAACTATTCCACCGACTCTAGTCTGTACACTATTCGTTTCACCACTCTGTGGCTTTAGACTGCCAGTTTTTATAGTTCCCGGAAGTGGGTAGATAAAGTTCTGGAACAAACGGGCATATCTCGGTTCTTATTGGCTCAATCTCTAAAATATTGGAAGTTTCCAGTAATATCTATTTTGTCACCAAAATCACCAAATTCATCACCAAGTCGCCAAATGGTTGTCAAGTTTGTCGCCAAGCTCTGAGATCACTAACACGGTTCCGATCAGCATCCAACAGAGCTTATTGTAAAATGGTCTTTTCGGTAATTGAGCTAACCGATTTGGGAAGCAACATCATAGATTTGTAACATTATGTTCCAGGGTTAAGCCTATCAGTTTTATGGTTTCCAAAAGTGATACTATACCACTGTGATAAATTTTTATAATTTTGGAAATCTAGTATTATGAGACATGTAAAACTGCATATTATGTTTCTTTATATGCTATTAATGCATATTATCCATTCGTGTTACCCATGAAACTTTACATATTGATCTAGGTTCTCAGGGGAAAAAAAAAAACATGGTTTTTCTCTTCAGAATTTCTCAAGCAGCACAGTCTTCTAATATAGTTTTCAACTCTTTCTGATTTCGTTTATATTTACTTCCTTTGGCTGGCGAGAAAAAAAATAGAGACTATTTTTTCCAATCATCAAATGATTTTCTTTCCGGGCCATTATTTCAGGTGGAAAAGGAGAGTTGGTGTAGCAATTGAATTTCCAATCTCTACAAACAGAAAGAGTAAAGGACAGTAAAACGGATTTCAAATTTTATTTGAGTTTGGATGGTCAAACCTATTATCAGAGTTTCAATTCGATATTTCATGAAATAAAATGAATTTAGCTGAAAGGTGAAAGATAAATTTAGCCGAAGAATAGTTTTTCGCTTCCGGATTTCACAAAAAGCACAGTCCTCTAAATGGAATGAGTTTTCACCTCTTTCTGATTTTTTTTTATATTTACTTACCTTGGCTGGTGGAAAAAAATGAACAGAGATTATTTTACCAATCATGAAATGATTTTCTTTCCGGGCCATTATTTCAGGTGGCAAGAGCGTTGGTGTAGCAATTGAATTTCCAATCTCTGCAACCTGAAAGAGAGAGAAAGACAGTAAAACGGATTTCAAATTTTATTTGAGATTGGATGTTCAAGCCTGTAATTAGAGTTTCAATTTGATATTTCCTGAAATAAAATAAATTTAGCTGAAATGTGATTAGCAAAGTATTAGCTGGAAAGTTTGATGGTGGATAATGCTTATTCAAGAAAAGTTTAATTGAATCGAAAAAAAATATATATATTCATCTTTTTCCAGAAAATATACATCAAGAATATATATATATGTTTTTCAGAAAATATACATCTAAAGAAAATATACATCTTTTTTCATTAAATATACATCTAAACAAAATATGCATCCAAAATTCTACAACTTTTTTTAGAAAATCTACATTGTTTTTTCAAAAAATATACATCTATTGAAAATATACATCTTTTTTCATAAAATATACATCTAAAGAAAATATACATCTTTTTTCATAAAATATACATCTAAACAAAATATGCATCCAAAAAAAATCTACATCTTTTTTTAGAAAATCTACATCTTTTTACCATTTTAATAAAATTTATTTGCATTATTATTTATAGACCAATTATTTACTATATAGTTTCCTTTCAGTGTCTTAAAATAGGTTGACTTTTTATATTGTTTTTATTAAAAATTGGTTTATTTTAACTATCAAGGAAATTTCTGTTATTGTAATAAAGAAAGAGCCTGAAGATTTTCGATGTGCCATTTTTTTCCTTAAAAAACGTTAAAAAGTTAGATAAAAAAGTACAAATGCATCAGTATCTCATCATCAGATTCCAATATTACTAATATCATAAACATTAAACTTACATCCCTTAATGAGATGGTACTTTTATAATCCGCCCCTGAAAAAAAGACATCTTAATTAAAGCTTTTTTTATCATGAAGAATTTCACTTTTGACTTGGCAATTTCAACTCACCTAAAAACTAAGTATTCTTTCTGTAAAAATAACAATTATTTAGCACAGTTTTTAGCACTGTACTTGTTAGAAAAAAAAAAAAGAAATAATAAATACTAAATATTAAATAGCAATTTATAAAATGGCAAACGAGTAAGTAATGTAGAAGTTTAACGTTGGTTGCTTCCTACTTTTTTTCATATTTAACGAAGTGTGGAAAATTTCTTTATCTAAACATTTCCAGCATCGTCCGAGATGATTAAATGCAGAGATCGAGGTAGGCTAAGGCATAAGTTACACGGAACTAGTTAGGGGCTAAGAAAACGCGATTAGGGAATTTTTGGTTAGGAGTAGAGTTATCTTGCAGGCGAAATAAGATTTTTCTCTCGAGTAAAGCTTTATTAAAAATGTGGTAGATAGGGGATTCCTTTTGCATTAGTCGCTTTTACTCCCCGTAATCATTTTTGTGATAAAAGATTATATGAATCTCTTGGATAAAATATTCGCGTTTTGTGTTTCTGTTATGATCATATGAATATTCTATAGAGAAGAAATTTTTTCTTTTGTCTTTTTAGGAAGCATGATTCAGCTCATTAAAAAAAAAAAAAAAAAAAAAAAAAAACTTTCTATTTCAGTTTTTGGTTGGAGTATTGTTTAAATGGAAATAATCATTATTATTATTCTGCATTTACCTTTTGGATAGGAACTTGACTCTTTTTTTTCAATCGAAAAATCGATCATCTCGAAATTAGCATTAAATTTCAAGAATTTCGAAAGCTTCAATTTTTTCGAAGCTACTTAGAAGACACATTTATAAGTCGATTATATGTAGTATTTTAGATAGTCTTGCGATGAATATTGATTAGATATATATTCTACAAAAAATATTTAATGATCGGATGTAGTACCTTCAAATTTATTATTACAATACAATTGATATTAATTTTTTCCTCATTTGAACATGATTTTATAAATCTACCACATTCAAGTCATTTTAGAGTAATAGTTAAGGACCGGACTCTTTGCTTTAATTTGAGGTCAACGTTTTTGATTCCAAATCCTTTTAGGGAACTTATTAGTATACTCATAAATAACATGAGTGGAAAAAAAAGTTCCGTATATTATTTAATATATAATACATTCAGAATGATTTTTAATTGTTTAATACATATAAGCTTCATAAATGTATTCTCATTTGTAATTATTAGTTTTATCAGATTCTAAAATATATTCTGTCTAAGATATTTGAAGAAAATAATACAAATGTACAATTCAATAATATGTTTTTTTCTATTTTTATATTGTGAAATATAAACCAAAAAATATATATAAATTATTTCACACTGCGCATATTTAGAACATTTTAATTCAAATAGTTTCGATATCTTAAAGTCTGATAATAGAACAGCATTAGAATTATTTTGGAATGAACTTGATAATTTAAAACCCTCCTAAGATGGCATCTGAATTGATCTTCGTCTTTCTAAGCTTCTGCATCATATGAAGCGAAAGAATTGACCCCGTTGGATCTCCAGCGCTAGTAGATTTTGAGTCCGAACATACAAGCTCCAAAATTGGCAATTTATCATAAGTGAAAATTAAAATTCAGATTCAATTTTTAATTATTCATTACACGAATCCGATGTAAATTCCATTAAATTTGTTTAATAAACTGAAGGAAATTCCAGTATAAAATAACGAGTCAGTATATTTCAGTTTTCTTACAATTATTGAATGAATTTTGTGGAAGAATGGGTTTTAAGAATTTAATTTGTTTGAAAAAAAGTCATAATTGAATAATTACCTAGAAATTATTATATCATAACTGATATAATATAAACATCACAGTGGTTTCTTCTAAAAGAAAATAACTTAAAAACCGATGCATCTTAAATTATTTATTATTTTTTTGTTGTTGAAATATTTTTCAGAAGATTTAAATAATAATGTTCTGTAAAATGGATCTGCCTATGAACTTTTAAATGAAGTTCAATTAGTATATTTCAAAAATAATAAAATTGTAAGGCTAAAAATTATTTCAAACCGGCCATACTTATATAGTAAGTTGTATATAAAATTTTGTTTTTGATCTTCATTTTTAAAAGTAAAAAAAAAAAAGACGTTTAAACATTTTAATTCAAACTCTAATTAAACTAATTTAAAATAAATCTCACATTGACAGATATTAAAAAGTCTAAAGGTATTTCATAATTAAATACTAATTTCTTGGTAGCATTGGTAGCATTTTTCAGAGGTGAAATCTATATTGATTGTGAAGAGGATAGATTTCAATTTTAAAATCTAGAAGATTCTAAAGGAATGAAAGTGACTATTTAGAATTAATAATAATAAGCAAAGCTATTTAATTATTCAATACATTCCGAATTTTAATGCGGTGCATTTACTTTTAGGTTTCCCTAAAATTCATCTAAATATCAAATAACGTCTTGACATATTCTTGCGCCAATTTCATTAATGTTTAAGGCAATTGGTGCTAAATACAATAAAAATATATTTAAAAAAGGTAAAAAAAAAATGTTGTCTTTTGAAAAACTAGTGCCTTTTCTAGGAGATATTTCAACCTACTTTGAACAGCAAATGTCAATTCATTTTTCTATTCAATATTATCTTGAAATCTAGACGCGTTTTCAATTACATGTTTTGATTTTACTTTTATTCCCTCAGACGACGTCTGGTTAAAGAGATTAAATCGAAAAAGTTGTTGAAAAGCAAGATATTGTTTTCTTTTTTACCATAAGCCTAACGAAGATAAAATGCAACGTTTCTTTGAACAGATGTTCACATGTTTCCCCCCATAAATAATATTAAATCAAATCTTAAAAAATATATTAAAGTATTTTAAGAAATTATGAATTTAGGAAGATCAGTGCTTTCCTCTGATTATATCTAAATGGTTCAGTATAGTCCTAATGTTTGAAGCAATTAGTTTCCAGAGGGGCACATTCTAGCCTAAACAATGTGTCTACCTTATGAAAAAAAATAAGTAATACAGCCAGAAAAATAATTTATATGGTAGAACAATGGCATCTATCATCACAACAACAAATTTATTATTTTCTGGTAAAACAATTTTCGTAAGGGACAAATTAAAAAAAATCTAAATTTTCTTAGAAAATTAACTTGTGCTATGAAGAAGCACTGTCCTGAGTTTTAAGAAAATACTGCACAGAAAAAGGACTTCCGTGTAGTCACATGACTCGAACATATTCACTTCGTCACATTTAGAAATAAACAGCATCTAAGTATAAGTGTTTAACAAGTAACTAAATAAGAACTTGAATTTAAAATATTCTATCCAATCACTCTCTTAAGGCATACGTATTTAGCAGATGGTAATTTTTTAAAAAAAATAACAGATTTATAAAAAAAAAATTAAATATATAGTTTTTATTACCAAATACATTAATATGCATTAATGTATCTGGTATGCTTATTTTTTAGAAAGAAAATAACTTAAGTAGATCATTGATGAAATTTCAAAAACATTCTATCATTGACAATATAAAATAAAATTCGCATGTTACAAAGTAATAAAAATTTGATTCATTTCTTTTGAATGATATCCCTCACAAACACAAAATGTTTAACAATGTATTTTGTTGTTGCTAATCTCCATGGTCTGACATAGTCAGATCAAATCCAGAAATCCGTTGACAAGAAGAAAGTCGAAAGAGTCGAACAAGAACGAGAAAAGGAGAAGAATAAATTTCTCCCCAATGAAGTCCTAAACAGTCTAGAATATGTTTAGCAGAGGCCTAATGTTGGCAGCATTTCGGGCAAAGAGGTTAAATTTTTTCACCCTGAGAAAAGAAAAGACATTTAAGGTGGCCACTGGCAGGGCGCGACAGGCAAGTATTGGTTTTTCTATCACAAGGAAGAATTAAGGACTGGTCCGGCGTACTGGCTCTATACCAATCATAAGTAGGTGGGACCATCCAATTCTTCTTATTTAGGAATTTCGCCTGCGAGAAAAGTTCTAAGTATGTGAGCTCAACAGGAGATTAAGTGGCTAGACTGCTTCCTTTCTTTGCAAGTCTGTCTGCTATTTCATTACCAAGTAGATCCACATGAGATGGGATCTACTGGAAATGAATATCATGTTGGAGTGAAATCAACTTCAACTTCTGAAGAATAGCCAAACTTGCTTTATCTCCAACACAGGTCCAATTGTTAAGGTGTTCCCTTGAGCTGCGGGTTCTTATAATTATTTTCGTGTAAAATGGCCTTAAGTCCCTCATCGATTCATGGGGAGGGAAGTGCAGCTTCTGTGAGTCAAAAGACTGGAGCACCAGGAGGTAGAAGACTGTCTCGGCTCCTTCGCCTGCAGATTTTAGCTGGGCCTAGTGGAATGGCCTTCACGCCTTGGGTGACCCTACCAGGAGTAAGCTCCAGACGTACTTTACCCATTCCGCCCAGGGACACCCTCCCGCCACGATGAGGCAATCTGTAGGGCTTTAATTAATACATTGTAATATATTTACAATGTATTTTCGATAGTTTTGAGCATTCAGAATATCGAACAACGTTTAAATATCGTGCAATATATTTTACTAATATGGATACATTCGTCCCTCGTTTTATTCCCTGTCTGACAGATTAATGCAATTCGTTTCCGAAATTAAATTTTCTTTCATTAATTTACACATGTTAATATTTATTTTAATTATATTTAAGACTAGTTCTGTAGATATTGTAAATTATTTTAATCCATTCCCTTTATTGCATATCTTTTGAGGTTAAGATAAGTTTTTAATTTCAAAGGGTTTTTTTTAGAGTTGTACGAAGGAAAGGTACAAATGTCCGTTTCAGAATATCGAAACAAGTAATTTTCATTATTTCTATTGCGCAAAAAATTCAGATTCACCTCTTAATTCTTTGAATAATAATCATTTCACCCTATTTCTCAATATAAATATATCATCCTGGCATATTTAGTTTCATCCGTTTTATTGAAACACACCACTGCTAATGCATGCGCAAAATCGCAGAGGGTTTCCGAATAAGAGAATGAACAGTATCTACATTTTTTTTAAACAAAAAAATAATAAATAAAAATTCAAGCTGGGAAGCGTTTCACATTTAAGAAAATGAAATAAAGCGAATATAATTTAATCCCTTGTTTCATTCTAATTTTTCTTTTTTTTTATTTCCAGTTCTTAAACTAACCTTTCTAAATTATATTTTATTGCATTAGATATTGTCATCGTATAGTGTTGGAGACTCGCTTATTTTTTATTCGTCTGGAAGTGACTTTGAAGATATAAATAAATCACAAAAGAAGAAAGAAATATTTTATATTTCTAGAAAATTTGAGATGATATTTATATTTCTTTAGGCGTGCTTTATGTTCATTCATGTTTTCTCAAAGTTCTTACGATACAAAATATATTCTAAGGAAATGGATTCCCGAAATATGGGAATAATATTCGATTTTGTGAAGACAGTATTTGAATACACAAATGCAAACGGTGAGAAAAGGAGAGCAAAACTAATAAAACAGAAATTAAAAATACCCTTCTTAAAGCAGGGAAAATGCCTAGCCGCGAACTATTGGTACAGTAATATATACGTGATAGAAGCAATTTTTAAAATACAGAGAGAGAAGTTTAAAGGACAAATTAAAAAATGATTATATTCAGATTTATGCTCTGAAAAACTAAATGGCCTCATTATAACTACATTGACTTTTTTGCTATTTGGTGTTAGTATTTTAAGAATCCTTTATGCTCTGAAGAAACTAAATAGGGATATTATATTTAACTGGCTTCATTGTATTGCTTTTCAGTGTTGGCATTATCAGAAAGATTATTGATTTATATTAGTATAATAATCAATGTGAAGCGTAATAATGACTTTTTTAAAATTTATTTCTAAGTTATTTATTTTTACAACTTAAATAAAATAAATTTGGATTTCATGTTTGTTTGTTTTTTTAATAAAAATGCATGTAACAGAAAAAGTTTAAGAATTATAAAATTTATGTCGCACTGATATCTGCAGACTGAACGTATTCATAAGAAGTTATTAAAAGCAAAATGTGTCATTATTACAAATGTATAAAAATGATGCCAATACGAAGTAATTGATGTTTCAAACATTTTTGGATTAAAAAATTACTATAAAGGATCTTGACAATCGTTTCGGAAATATTTGCCATTTGAAATGCTAGATTTTTTTAAAAAAAAGTTTTGTCAATCAATAATGAAAAATATTAATTATGGAAATATGTTTTTCAATTCATTTCGTTACTTTATAGATATAATTTTCATTAAATTAAAAAGAATTTTTAGTATGCATACACCCAGTAATGGTCTAAATAATACTTGAAATCAATTTTATAAATATTAGTAACTATTATTTAGATAATAAAATATTTAAAAATGGATAAATCAAATTCAGAGCAGATATTCTTTATACTGATAATTTTCACATAAGCATAAAATCGAACATTCTAATTTTATATTGTCTATCCGATTTTTTATATTTTATTTATATTTTTCTATTGATTCCTTGTCCTTTTTGACAAAAATGTCTGCCTTAAAAATGTTTGCGAGCATATGTCATGTGCTGTAAGTCCAATGCATTGAAATTTTCTCTCACAAGAGAAAAACGTGTTTATCTTTCTCCTTACATAGTTTTTACTCTTTCAGAAGAGTGGTTTTCTGGAGGAGATATTGGATAGTGGAACATATGAATTCATTAAACGCTTTCATATTTATTTATTTTTCTTTTTGAATGATGTAGTTTTCTTATCTTTTCTTTTTTTCTTTTCTTTCCTCTTTCATTGTTTTGTTTCATGTTGTTCCAAAAGAAAGTCTTTCAAATAAATGACAAATGGGTTCCATGCACTCTTGCTTCTAAAAACATATTTTGGATATTACAAAAGATGGGATAATATCAATTTGTTTTTGGAGCAAGGAAAAACGTTGGAGGAATTCGAATTGATTATAAAATAAAAAAAAAAATGTGACTTTTTAATTTATTTTCAGAATATCCATTCATTCCTTTCAGAATATCTATTTCATTTAATGAAATGAAAATGAAGCGCACTCTCGCCTCTTTTGCAAACACATACTGGCTTAACATCCTTTTTTCATCTAATATATCTATACTTCATGAAACGTGATTAAATAAATTTGCTATCAGTATCAAGCAGCTGCGACAAGAACATTGACAGCGATTCAAAGTAAATGTTATTAGCACTAATACTCTAGCTTTATTAATTTAGCACGTTAGATCTGAACCACGAGAAAATTAGTGAGCCTTTATTCAGCCTTATTAGTGTTTTAAACACTCTCTTCAAAAGAGTCTATTTTAGAACATCGCCTTTCTTTCAGACATCGCTACTAATTATTTACTGCAATAGCAACTTGAAATTATCATTAGATTTTTAACTGAATCTGAGCTCAAAGGAATAATTCAATAACCTTTTGAATAAATATTTTCAATTCAGAAAATTCTTAGAAACAATCTTATCCATAAGGTTATCTAATTAATGTAATCCTGAGTGAATAAAAGTTTCTAATATAATTAGGATATTTTAAATTATATCTCGATTTAAATTACGTTATCAAAAGAGATAATTAAAAATGCTCATTTTTTCTGCATTTTACTAAGTCTTGTGTCATTACAGTGTCTAGATTATTTAGAAAAAAACTATCACATTTTTGTACAAATTTAGCTGCTAAATATTAAGTTTTTTTTATTTACTTAGGTAATAAAATTCGATACAATTTGAAGTTGTAAATTTTCAAGTTTTAATAAGAATTTAAATGACTTAGAAAATTAAATAAAGCTATATAAAAATTTATCAATATTTACAAAGAAATAAATTTGTACTGACTCAATATTTTCTTGTTCGTATTTTACACGTCGTTAATTTAATAGAACTAAAGGAATGTTTCAAAATTCAGTTTCGTATCAGATGTACTTTTAATTGCAAAAAGTACAAATAAACAATACTGAATTACTTTCTCAGAAACTTTCAAATTACAATATCCACATTACCTATTATGGATCTGCACTTTTTGAAATACTTATTACATTTCATATCAAGAAGATAATTATTATTTTATACTTTTTCTTTTTTATATAAAAATGAATGTTTGTTTGTCCGTATCTTATGCACTGTTCAACCTATTGTGATGAAACTAAGTCAACTTAGTGCACCTGTGCGAAGAATATATTTTACTCAAATAAAATTATTGTGATTTATGACAATCAATGTGAGCGAAATGAAATGTGAAATATTTAGTGCAAATGCTATTTTTTGTTCTTATCATTAATGAAAAAAACCTCTACACAGGATGTTATCATTCAGCGTGCACAATATTTTGTCTGCGCCAAACTGCAATATTATTCAAAGTTTATCTCACAAATACAAAATAGAATTAGTATTATCGATGCCGATCAAGTAAAGTTATATATAATAGAAATTTTTCAGCGCAAAAGAATTTTTTTCCATTTATTCAGTGAATCGACAAACACTATTTGGGTTATACAAGAGTACATGGTTTTGATTGATTCGACAAAAATTATGTCCCCGAATGTCCGTCACTTAATAGATCTTCTAGCTCAGCACGTAAAGATAAGACAATTTGAGCGTCTCAAACGAACGAAAGCAATAAAGCAGATTGTTTATGAATTGCAAATTCATGTGCTTCGATATCCCAAGATCAACATGCAACAAGAATCGAAAGACAGTGTTTATATGTTACCTGATCAGCTGATCAGAATCAAAAGATCAAAATGCGGCAAGAAGCGAGGCAACTATTCTCAACGGAAAGTCGATTGGAGATGGTGTGCTCCCTCCCACCAATTATTCCCACCAACATGAATTTTGATTCTCGATGACCGTCAGCAAGGCGCAAGATTAATCACTTCAAGTGCTCAGATTGAATCTAGAAAATCCATGTTTTTCACATGATCCAGTTGTATGCTGGATGCTCATGAGTCGGCCAGCTAAGAAATTTATTTGTTTTTGCTGAAGACGGAATATATATATATATATATATATATATATATATATATATATATATATATATATATATATATATATATATATATATATATATATATATATATATATATATATATTGTCTACTCTAAAGCACTTGAATAATAAAGTACAAAAAAAAATATTATTTGCACTTCTCCTATGTATATCATTCAATTTCAATGAAAGTGTTTATTGTTCGCAAGAAAATAAATAGCATTCTTTCTATCATTCCAAATCAAAGAAGACATCTATTTTGAATTTCAAACAATATTTAAAAATTTTTTTCTTCTGCGGCAGTAACGCGCCAGGTACCAGCTAATATCATATAAATTTGAAGCTCATTATAATGAGTTTTATAACAATTTCTGAATTAAACTTATTTCCTAAATGCTAACATTAATAATAATTAAATTAATAATACTAAATAGTAATTTATCACATAATATTAAACCTCCCACCGTTATACTAAATAAACCACCTACAGCTTGGGTAATAA
The DNA here is from genome assembly GCF_947563725.1 of Argiope bruennichi. Lineage (NCBI taxonomy): Eukaryota > Metazoa > Arthropoda > Arachnida > Araneae > Araneidae > Argiope > Argiope bruennichi. The sequence goes on along the minus strand of NC_079152.1, from coordinate 39,729,093 downwards.
AATTCTGTTTATTACATAGTATTAAACTTCCTACAAAATGATTTTTTTTCGCTATATAATATGTCAAGAGCACTAATAATTCAACTTTCTGAAAGCATTCTACACACTGTAAACAGCTAAAGAAAACTTATTTAGTCTCACTTTCGAGCTCTTACTACTATTTAAAATACATCTTTTGGGAATTAAAAGTTGATTACTTAATTAAAGTTGACTACTTATAATTGGAAAAAAAAGTAGAGAATCCCTACTGAAAGTAGAAAAATGAAACTTGGGTTATAAATGAATTCGTCGTAAGAACACGCTTCTTTATATATTATATTAATATCAAACTTATATCCATCTTAGAACTATAATAATTTATTGAAAAACTATCATAATTTTCTACTAGGGGTAAGGCACATTTATTTCATTTTCTAATTCATTCCAATAAATTTCTAAGTAAACAAAGGAATAGCATTTTTACTATAAATGCGTATAAAGACAGAGTATTATATATTTACCAGATTCTTATTTGGCAAGTTCGAAAATGTCGGGCTCTTCATAACATTTCAATAAAAAATGGCAGAGAAACTATTATTCTTTCCCATAAGTATTTGAATAAGCATAAAAAGAAATCCCGAAGTGTCCATCCGTAATCCCAGTGGTCTTCAAAGTTTTTCCCTTATAAACAATTACAAGAGAAGCAATCAGTTAATATAAGAGAAATTCATAATCCCAGCATAATTTAGCAATGTTTTATTCGGCAGAAAAATTCACTTCACCTCAGAAATTACTCAACTCTTCTCCAAAGTTCTTTAATCGGGCTTTCTTAGACTATAACCATTTCCATGTGAATTATAGCTCTCCCCACAACGGTCTCCAGCATTCAATCATCTCGAATGACGGTGGAACTTTTTAGATAAACGAATTTTTCATGGTACGTTAAATTAATCTGAAAGAAACTAAGAAGAAACGTTCTACTCCTACAGCATCCTTCTGTTTTATTTTTTAAACAATTTTTAGTTTTCTCTTTTTTTGTAACAAGTGTGTTGGTATCTTATCGTGGTTATTAGAAGAGTGTTGTTTTCCACAGAATGCGTAATTAGTGATAGCATCTATGTATGTTGAGCCTACGAGGTTAAAAGTATATTTTTTCAAGGCGATAAAGGTTTAATTATGTTGCTCCTTGGAGATTGGACGGAGAAGATAATGTCTCATTAGTGAGTATGAGGTTCTTGTTTAAAGTAACGTTAACTTCTGGATTATATATAAAGATAACGCTGGATTTGGTAATGGTTTTGCAGTTTATGTTCTATTCTTCATATTATATATTTTTATTCTTTTTGTTTTCTGGAATGGAAGTTTGTAGTAATATATTAAATAACAAAGACTTTGAGGTATCATAAAGATGTCCCAAAAGAATGCTAATGAAAGTCATTCATTTTGTTAAGAAACTATTACAACAAGGTTAACTCCTTTTAACATTCTTTATTTTCATGATTAAAAAAATGAAATGTTTCCTTTTTTGAGAAATGAAAGGTTTAGATATATATTAATTTAGAATGCTTGAAAAAGCGTTTTGAAGAAGCGTGTTTAGAAATAGAAGATAATGGAAACAGTAATTTAAATTTTTGAGCAATTTTAGAAGGTCATGATGTTTAATTAAATGAAGAAGTTATTAACGACTGTTAGAAACGCTCGGCGACAGAAAACGACTGTAAAGAAAATTTCAAATGCGATTCTCCCATTTCTGCATTCTGATAGTTATTTGAATATTTTGTGAATATTTTATTTTATATTCAAATATCTTTTCTAAAAGCGAATTAATGTCTGTTATTTTTTAGCGAGTTATAAATCTATAAAATAAAACGTGCAAAAGTTGCTAACACCAGAAAAAAATACAATTATAGGTTAAAAGATAAATAAGAAATACTTTACTAAATAAAGAAGCACTTTTACCATTGCATATAATTTTTATTCATCCAAAAATTACTATCGTCCTGTATTTTGTGTGCATACAAAACACACTGCTTTGTAATTAAGTTGAAAGTACTTGTGCACAAAAGTATATGTGCACAGTTAGAATGCACGGTTGTTAACTCGATAATAACTTTAGTACCTTAAGATTTTAGTCTTAATTTCCAAATGCTCTCTCAAAGATTGCATACAATACCAATAATCAAGGACGCAATTTACTATTAGAATTCTGGCAATAAAACATATAGAAGAACGGAAGAAGGATAAGTGTTCAAAAATTCATCTTGTCTGAAGAATGATTTGTAAACAAAAGATTTTTCGGAAGGGCCATTAACTGCAGCTTGAAAAAATAATTTCTATATGAACTATAAATGTTTATTGAGCAAATCTTTGGAATTTGAGCCATTTCTAAATCCGTATTTTTTTACCCTTCAGGTATGTGTTTCTGTTTGTGATTATTTTATAATTTAAATATATATCGTGCTACAAAAAAGATAACATTCTTTTGATCGACAAGAACACATTGCTAAGCGAAAGAGATTGGCGAGTTCTGACTTGTCAAAAAGTTTTATATCAATGGTTTTCGCGTTTATAGATGTATTCTTAAAAAGCATTTTTATGGAGAAATAAATTTATGCTTAATTCCTTTCCATTTTTTTTATACTTGGAATGAAATATGTGTTATAAATCTCGAAGCAAAAATATAGATTTAACATGAGAAAATTAAATGATGATTTAAATAATAATAATTAATATAAATTAATAATTACATTTGAGGGCAATGCATTATCTTTACAGGACTTTTATTTTCTATCGCCCTTAGACATATGTAGTGAGCCGGCGTCCTGGCGCAGGGGTAGCGCGTCTTCCCCGTGATCTAGGCGTCCTGGGTTCGAGTCCCGGTTCGGGCATGGTTGTTCTTCATCTGTGATATGTATGAATGTGCCCCCTTGTTAAAAGGGGTTGTGCAGGCGAATGTGATGCGTGAGTAGCTAAGACGTACTTTTGGCCCTAGTTGGCGCTACTAAAACACGAGACGCTCCCTTGGCTTAAAATCGATGACTTCGTCAGCGAGCTGGTCCATGGCAAGTGCCATTAGAAACAACAACAACATATGTAGTGAACAATTATGTTTTGGTATTTTTGAAATAAAAGATAATTTTATTAAGATTATGAAATATAAATTGTATATGGTTGTCTGCTTCCTATTGTCATATTTATTGAAAATTTGTTCTTACCCTAACAAATAGAACTATAGGATAATGTAAAAAAAAGATTTTGTAAATGTTCTAATACTAATTTTTTACTTTCAAAATAATAAAACATGAATTTTTACTTCATTTGAAACTTTTTGCAACTGAAAGTATACGTCTACTTTGTGAATATAAAGGCTGGTTGAAGAAAACATATTGAATCCAGTATCGTACTAACTAACATACTTTTCTCATATTAAATTAATTCCATTGAATTTAACATTTCAAACAAATACCAATTTTTGCAAGAAAAATGAATCTCGAAATGTAAAAGAAATATGAATTTTGAATAATACGCCTTATTTCTATGATATTGTTAATAAGGAACTCATCTTAAATTTATCAGATTATTGTTACAATTTCTATATTTGCAGAGTTTGTGTTTTGAATCCATGGCATGTAAATCTAATTTTCATTCCTATTTCTATATCTATAAATTATTATTAAAGTCATCACTATATTAATTAGAAATATTCAGTTTTCAAGTAGTTTCAAAGTATCAAGTATCAAAACTTCAAATTGGTAAGAATGTGTGAAAAGAATTATTGTTGTTAATTCTTTAAAAATAATTATTTTATGTTGTTGGTACACTGCATTTTAATAATTCCTTTAAATGAACAGAAAATCATATTTAAGATTCTTAAGTACTTAAATATATTATATTATTTCTGATATATTGCAGTTTCACGGCCAAAATATAATGACACAAATAAATGATAAAAAAATTAAAAGATTAAATTTGATGGGAAAAAGTAAATTTTAGTAATTTAATAGCATTCTTAACTTTGATATTTATTACAGTATTTGAAACCTTTGGCTTATTACTAATTTTGTTTTACCATTCACTGATTGTATTTTCATATTTTTCTTTAAGAAGACTATTTAAGTTTTATTCAAAACTACAACGGATATTTAATTAAAAAGAAGTATGAAAAAGTAAGTCTCACTTCACGGCTGAGTAAGATATTCTATTTGGCATACGATATAATAATAATTAACGAAACTAACTGGTGTCACTTTCTGATTATCACAAGCAAGTATGAAATTTTACAGAAAAGAAATATGGTAGAAATGTTAGAGTACATATGATATATCGAATAAAACTTGTCATAACATCATATGGATAATGCTTTAGCTAATTAGAGTTCATCATTAGAATTTTATCAGAAACCTCTATGATTTTTTATGCATATAACTGCGAGTATATATTGCGCTGATAATTCTTCAATAAAAATCTTGGACTCCAGATTAGAACCCGATGAACAGAAAAAAGCCGTTGAGAATAAGGGAAACGTATATCGTGATTCTTGAAATCCAAACTACGAGGATTGTTCAATAAAGAATGATCTTAATTTTTTAAGGTTTTGTTTAAAATAAATCGAAATTTTTTTAAATTAATATTACACGTATAAGGGAATAAATAAAGTGAAGTTGGTTCGTGTTTCACTAATCACTGCAGTGGTCTTAGGCAGGCAGCCAGCCAAGTACGCAGTGCTTCAATTTCATCGATGCCAAAAGGTGGATGTCATATGCCATAAAACAAATTGAAATTTGGTTTTTGTTTAAAAAGGTCGACTGAAATTTATGTGATGTTACAAGACACTCATAGAAGATCCACTCTACAAAAAGTATAGTTATATGATGTTTGAAATCTGTAGAGGGAAAACAATTCATGAGTTTGAATGAAAGTCATGAGTCTTTAACATAAAAAAAGCACAGAAAGTGTTTGTTCGCGGTTGATTTCTGGAATACCCACCATTATCTTTAAAAATGTGTTAACCCTGATATAGCACCATGCGATTTTTCTTTCATAGAATGGAAAGCATAGCTACTATCATACATATGAAGACTAAAAGAATGTCGGATAAAAGCACGGCGTTTAGACGAAAGCATTTTGAGAAAAATCATCAACATTTAGTGGACAATTATTGATTATTATCTATTAGAACTTTATGATCGTTCTTTAATAAATAGCCTACGTAACTAAACACAAGTGTTTAAAATTTTCATTTCTGTTTGGATTTTGCAAACTTTCATCAAACTATATTTTTATTAAAATCTTATCACTTATATATTTTATTATTAAGAATGCAGCAAATGTACTGAATCCTCTCTTGGTCAATCGTGATAACACGTATTTCGAAATCATTTATCCTAACACATCATTTATCTTTTGCAAGAAAAAGAGAAATGTAGTTTGTATTCATATTTCTATATTCATAAATTCGCATATTTCATAAGTTCGCATTCCCAGCGACTTACATTTCCATATAAGTCGAAATTTCGTTTTTATAATTTTCGATTTTATATAATGTCATTGCAAGTGCTGCATGATTTTTTTAAATATCCGTCATTAAAGAAAGAATTATATATATATTTTTTTATTTTATAATACATTATTTCATTAATGAATATTTTCAAAAACAAATGTTATTATGTTTCTTACTTTTTAAACAAATATTATATAACAGAAAAATTTACTTGTAACGTAACGCATTTTTATAAAATTTACATGATATTTTAATTACAATAATAGTCGATAAAAACATTTTAAATTCAGAAAGATCATTTTTAGACTACATAAATATAAAATAAAATTTATTTTTAATGTTGATTTGAATTTATTAATTATGTAATGACTTCTGAATACATCTGCAATCAATTATTATTATTAACGCTAAATAATGATAATTAGTAATTCGTATTTTTATAACTGATACTTTTTTTTTCTTTTTCATAATCTTTCAATTTCTTCTTCATGGAATTTATCTGTAAGATTTTATTTACTTTTAATTTTATATTAAATTTTAGAAAATTCTTCTTTTGTTTCGATTTACTATTTTTTTATCCACAGTCATAAAAATGAAATCTTAAAGGCAAGAACTTTCATGAACAGGTAAATTTTATGTAAACAGATAATTATGAAAAACGGGTTTTCAGTTGTAATAAATGGAGTTACTGATTATAGAAAAACGCCAGAAAATTCATTCAAACGTTTTGGAACAATATGCACTGATTCTAAATTGTTAAATGCTCTGAGAACTTTTCATCAGATATTTTTTTATTCAAATGTAATATGTGTCAGTAAAAAAATACTTTTCCGGAGAAGAAATTCATCTCAGAATCATTTTTTAAAATTTCAAATTTTGTGCATGTATTTTAAAACGTATCTAATATTAATGACAATATTACAATTTTAAAGTTACAGATATTAAAAACAGGGAAAAGTTCAGTTTAATAAATATATCGTGTATATAAAATATTCAATCCCTGGACACTGATTCCATGCACAATTATATACCCCTCATACTCAAAAATAAGTATAAAAAATTTAAAGTTATGAAAAAGGAAAAAAAGAGAGAGAGAGAGAAAATTTTAAAAACTGATGACAAAAAAAATTAAGATAGAGAAAAAGCATTCCAAAATTTTCCTTATGTTTTTCATCTATATTGTAAAAATTTGAATGATCTAAATTTATCTAAATAATGAAATAAATATTGATAACGTAAAATAAAAACTGAAAATGAAACTTCTCTTAGAAAGTTAGACCAATAAAATATATTTAAAAAAATTGAAAATAGATATTTTGGCCAATTTCTGTGCAATATAAAACACACTTAAAACTTCATATTTACCACAAATAAAAATCAGAATAAAAGGAATCGTATACGCAGAAAAATAATGAAAACTTTTAGTCTCAAAAGTAAAAGGGAAATGTTTATAATGTGAAAACACTTTTTCAAATCGGTTTTTTTTTGTGTGTATAAAACGGTTTATTCTTTTTTCTAAGTGAAAAAAAGGACAGGAGATTCTTTCTAAAATTTGCTGGTTTTCCAGTTTGTAGTTCTGAGTTATATTTCCTTCTGAGAATCGTCAGCTGTTTCGCGTTTTTCATTTTTTTTAAAACTAAACTTTAAAAGGAAAATGTTTTTCATGTTGTGTATTTAGACGGATTATCAATGTTTTTCTTGCTTTGGTAAATAAGATCAGAATTTGATAATAATATATCTATTGTCCCATTAATATTTCAACAATCATCATTCAATATTATTTTCTTTTTTTTATTTAACTTTCTCCGAATTAATGCTTATTAAATTGAGATTGTAAACACCAATAGGATGTGTTTGACACTATAGGAAACTTTCTTTTCTTTCTGTTCACTTTAAAATCCTTGCTATTCACTATAAAGTTTCACAGAAGTTGTAAAAGAAACAACGATATGCAGACCAATTTGTATACATTTTGTACTCAATTTTAATCTCAAACAGACATAAACATGAAACTAACGAAGAAAACCACTTACATAGCATAAGAAATTCTGATGCAAAAAATGGAACTGATAAAAGCATTTAAAGAAATTATTTTGATAATCAAAATCGTAAATGATTTTGAAATATTTAGATAATGACTAAATTTAGAGTTTCGTTTAAGTATAAGTGAAGTACTTATCAAAATAAGTATTGTTTAAGTTGCACTTCAAGTAACTATATATTTAAATTTTACTTAACTTACTGTTTATGTTATAAATTAATTAAAATAAAAAATGATACATGCGGAAATAAAATTTTAAAAATTGATTTTTAATTGATTAAAAATACAATATTTTATCAAGTGTTTGATTATTTATTAAAGAAATTTTCAACTTTTTGTTTATCTAAGTAAACATTTTATTGCTTTCTGAAATTTACAATCCTCAGAAGGATTTTTTTTTAATTGAATGCATTCATTTTTTCAAAGCATCAAAGTTTTGTTTTTTAGTCAAAAACCTTTGTTTAAGTAAAAAAAAAAAAACCTTGCGTCTTTTGTTTATCTGTATTAGGAAAAAAATATTAATTATTTTCAAAAAAATTATGCGTTTTCATCTCTGAAAACATATGAAATCATATCATTGCTTTAAACTATTTCCTTTGTAAAAAGAGTTACCAATTATTTCTTAAAAATTCTGGATTGTTATTTCTTTAATCAACTACTTTTTTCAGATTTTGCGATTAACTTTCACTAAAATAAACGTTTATGCTTCTTTACAAAAAAAGTCATTCTTGCATATCAATTAAATTTTTTAGATTCGTTGACTTTTATTGGCCTTTTGTTGAAACACGTCAGAAAGTACGTACAGAAAGTATTATTGAATAAAAATCTTCCTTATCAGCTTATATAATTTGAAGGATAAAAATATCTTTGCTTCACCCCAAAAGGTAGAAATAATCAATTATGACATTTTTAGAGTATTTTAATGCATTTAAAATTGGCCATAAAAAATAAGAAGTCTTGTAAATTTGCATTTTTTCGAAACATATTCTTTCGTTAAATTTTAAATATGTTGATGTTATCTTTTTTCACTGATTTTTTTTAAATTCAATAAATGATCACATTATGTAACTTCGTAAGAGTTATCTGTGTCATATCGCCGTTGACTTTTTTTTTTACAAATTCACCAGTTATATTTTTTACTAGCTAAAAATATAAAAACAATGCATGTTTCAAATTAAATTATCATTAAGGATCTTTTCAAATCAGAAATAATTATGATTTATATCAAAGTAGAATATTTATAAATAATCAAAATCTAACAAGGATTAAGAAAATGTAAACAATAAATAATAACATTTCTTTGAAAGTCATGCAAAATTATTCACATTGTATGAATATATCAGGTAGCAAGGTTACATGAGATTTGTGGAAAAGTAACTAGTTTCTTATAAAAAACATGCTGAAATTATTTTTAATGGCCTCATTAAATTTCCTTACAAGCATTAAAGATGAAATCCTGAGGCATATAAATTTTTCAGTTGTTTTATTGAGTATTAAAACAGAAAACATTTTTTTTTTTTATTAAAACAGAAAACAAAATGAATTGTCAATAAAAAGGTGTGATGGGGAACACAAATTGGAACATGGTATTTTATTTACGTAATCTTGATTTTTATAAATAAAAAAAGAATATAGCTAATTAATAATAGTAATATAATTGTTGAATGTATAATTTCATAAATGAGAACATTTTTGAAATTTTTTTGATATCTATATTATAAAAAAAAAATAATATTTGAAATGACAATAAACTACTAATATTTATAATTTATTACTTTTTTTCTGAATAAGGCATTTATTCTAAACAAAAATAATAAGGATAAATTCAGTTTTATTTATATAAAGTAATAGGTAGAGCATATTGACGTATCACCAAAGAAGACTTCATTTAAATAAATAATTTTATTTCATGATGTTTAGGATATTAATAATACTCAAAACTTTTTGTTGAATAATAAATATAATTAAAATTTATCATCATACTTTCCTTCAATTGTCAATAGGAGTAATAACTTAAATCATGAGCTGCATAAAAAAATTTGATCTGCCTAATTATATGCATTACGTATTCTTGTTATTGCAAGCCTTTCTCTTACATTTTAAGGAGTATGATGTAATTCTAGAATTCCACTGGATATTATAATAATATGTCAGATTTGTCACACTCAACTCTAGTAACCTTACTTCCCGTTTCCTAGAATTCCCCAACTCTTGTTCTAAAATTAATTTTCAGAAAATTCATACTTATACTCTACACAAACCTAATTTGTTATTATAATTCATGGCATACGGAGAATTTTCATGTTTAAGATATTTTGGACGTTACTTTGTTTACTTGGCAAACAATAAACTTGAAAAGTCTGACAGTAATATAATCCTAGAATTATGACTATTTATTTTATTACTTTATTAGGCAAGGGAAGAAACTCCGAGATAGTGAATAAGAATTGAATTAAAAATTTGGGAGGAATATTTTGCTTATTCGGAAGAAATAGTTTGGTTATTATTTAATAAAATGAAAGGAAACATTCATTGTTTCATCAAATTAAAATATAGAAAAAATATTGTTTTATCTTTAAAATTTGTTTTATCATCTTGTTTTATCTCTAAAAAAAGCAACGTAGAAAGAATTTAGCCTGAAAGCGAATGAGATATTGGTTTCTATGGAATCCTACTCTTACAAAATTGAAATTTCTGATGGTTTTGAAACTAAGAGTTTATACTTAAGCCTGTGTTGTGTCTTCATAGTTCTGAATATTTAAACTGTCACTTATACAAAGTACTGTTAAAGTAACAACCATTGAAGTTATAAAATTAAGATATATCTTTGCAAATAATTTACTATCTTGCCAATATTAAAAGATTCTCCTGTTTGGACACAGTTATATGGTGTTTTTTAAAGAATTTGAAAAACCATTAAGTATATTTCTAATCACTTGATGGAGCCTGTTGGAGAGAGTGGAGCAGTTATAATTTTTCACTAAACAATTTTCAATATTCGAACTGGTAGCAATTCTTTTACTTTACGTTTTTCACAATGATGATTTTTCTAAAAACGTACAATTCAACGTATTACCCCGCAAGGCGGAGAATTCCATGCATGTGGTTTTGAACTAAAAGTTTGTAAATTAAGTGTAAAAGCAATGTTTATAAATATAAATATTAATCCAAATAATTCTAAAATTCATATATTTTAATGAATTAAAAAAACCAACTATTAAAATAAAGTACATTTTTAAAGCAAATTTATGATAAAAATAATTGCAATTCATTTAACTGTCTCACGAGCAGAAAAATGGATGACTCTTATAAAAACAAATTAATTAACTAAACTCACCACCAATTTTCAAAGTTTCCAGAATCAGTGAAAGTACAACACAGGGCCATAATTTACAATTATTTAGGATTCTGTAGCTTTTTTCGGTAGTAATTTTGAAAGCAGACTTTTGAATTTTTATTATTCAGTTTCTTCTAATTTTTTTTCGAAAAATATTTGCAAAATTTTCAGGCGATTTTCGACTTTTTCATTCTTTGCATTAACGATATGGTTTATGATCGTCAGTTGGGCTTTATTTGAATCATCAGGAAGAAATTCCTTTTAAACACGTCACGTATAATTTTAAGACATCTATAATATTTACAAAAAATCCATTAGATAAAGAATTTTTTTTTTTTATCAAAATAAAACCGAACACTAATTTCCAAACTGCGTGGTACAAACACTCAAAATTTATTCAATTATTAGGTCTCATTATGGTTTAAAATGGATAAAATGACTCATGAAACTATCTGTTCTAAGGAAAAATGTCAGGTCGACATTATGTGTAGATGAAAGTTGTTTATATAGTTTTGAAAAAGACATTTAACTTAACAACTAGTGGTCCGAAATTATAAGAACAGCTTCGACTTCTTTTTATATTCGATAATTCTCTAATACAAATGACAGATTAGAAGGTAAAGCGGTTTATTATGACACATATCCATCATGTGGGCAGATGAACGAAGATCATTTCCTACGCTTTTGATTACCGGAAACATCTATGCATGGAATTGTAACATTACCGGAAACATCTATGCATGGAATTGTAACATTACCGGAAACATCCTTGCATTGGAAATTGTATTGTAACACAAAGACACTACTAGGAATTTATAAAGTTGCTTCCATGCACAGTAATTGTCTGGTGAGGAAGATAGTTTTACAGATACAGTATTGGCTGTACAATGGATGGATGCATGTACTGTGCTTGGTATTGCTGCGTTTGTTTAATAATTTAATATTTGTGTGTTACTGCTTACTGTAAATTCTTTTATTCGCTTCATCTGTGTTTTACTACTTTGTTTTTCCTGTTTTTATTCTTTATTAATGCTGTTGAAATTGTTTGCCCCAAATTCCTCGTGATTTCGGATATTTTCTGAAACAATATTATATAACATAAGACATATTATTTATATATCGTAAAATATTTTGACTATTGAACCTGTTTTTCTTATTTTCAATGAAACTTTGTACCTAATTTCATTCTAAATAATATTTCTTTTATACTTTATTCTTTCAAATTGGACCAAAAATATTTTATGCAATACGGTTCAGAATTATCGTCACGACAAGGGTGCTTTTCAGGTTCTGGAGAATATGCGACTTATGGCCAACCTATGTTATGTGTTGATGCTTATTTTATGTTATGATACCTAATGTTATGTTATGTTATGATACTTAAAGAAGCAATGATTTATAAATAGGATTACAACCTCATAGAGCATTATAAATAATGTCTTTCAGTTACAATTGCTAAATCCTTAAATTCACCAAATTTTTCAAGATATATTTACATAAAATGTGTCATTAAACAATTTTATATACTAGAAGAGACAACAAATTTTTCAGAGTAATTTGAATATATTAGAAAGGAAAATCAATCAAATCAATAATTCCTTTTTGTTAGAAGAATGGGTTCAAGCACTGCTTGATTTTCGATAAAAATAAATTGATCATTTATAAAATAAATTTTTAAAAATATCATCACTTAAATTTAATGACAGAGGGACATTTCGTTAAAAAGTGAAAAGACAAGGTGAATATGTTATCGTTCTGCAAATACATACTTGCACCAAATGTTGAAATATTCAAATTTTCAACCTTATTCTTTCATACTTTATTCTAATGGGATTTTCCTTAACTTCATTTTTATTTCATACTTTGTTTTTGAATATTATGTTTATCTGTATTATTCTAAAAATTCCTAGAATACATAATTGTAAGTGTGTATTTATTCCACTGTTATCTTTGTAGAGAACCCTTTTAAGTTTCTAGCATTGCTTTTTTATCTCTCAATTTCAAAAATAGGTTTTCATTATTTTGAATCATTGCTTTTTTATTCTATTAACCTGTATATTTTATTGGGTTTTTTTATGAAAGTAATTCCTCTTTTCTAATTTTTATTTACATTATTTTGTTTTCAAGTTTTTATTTGTTTATTTTTTGTTTATAATTTTTTTGAAATTGATTTTTTGGTTTACATATCCAAATAACATTTGTAGCACAGGGTGAATTGAATGTATTTTATATTTTTATGTGTTGTTTTTTTTATTTGCTCCTTTCTTCGATGCTGCACTTAATATTTTATGTGTATGATTCCAGTTAACAATGCAATGATCAATTTCCTTTAAATACTAACTAGTAGTCCCTTAACAGATAAAAGCCTCTAGATATGTAGCTTCAATAATGATTTTGCTATGGAAATCTGAAAAAAAAGGAAACAGATTAAAACTCCTAAATTCTATTTCATAAAAGTTTAATATGATATCTCACTTTCTGCTTGAAAGATATATTTTTAAAAAAGATTACTCTTTTATTTTCACTTTCTCACATCTGTCCCAAATTGATCAAAAGTATAGGATTTGGGATGAGACGTGGTGTGGTAATAGTGTGTATCTCTTAATATTTGAAAAATTTACATTTCCAACTACGCTTATAAGACGCATTGTAAGTTGATTTATCTTTCATTATTATATATGAATGCTGTTTTTAAAGCTAACCTGTAACACATAGCTTGAGTATTTTTTTTATTTTCAGAATAAAATATACTTCCATGCAATAAGTAGCAAGTTGCAATAATTTTCTAAAAATTTATGTCATGAGGAAGAATATGTTTGTTTCTCTAATTAAAAAAGTTGTAAAATGATTTATAAATATGAAAAATGTGCCCCATCCTCTAATAAGGTCATGTACAAAATTTCAGAATTTTTTCATGAAAATTCTCAAAGATTTGTTAAAACAAAGTTGAAGAAGGATCAATCACAAGTTAAAATGCAAATGTTTACATCTTCAGTGCAGATGACGCGACGCAGGAATGCATCATAAGAAAATTAAATATGCTTCATATCTTTAGTTTTAAATACAAATTTTAAAATCTATGCTTCCTGAAAAATATTTCAAAATTTTATATCGTGAATTACAGAATATAACTTAAAAATAGCACAGTCGGTGAACTTGTAAAAAATCTTATGTATTCTTTCATTAAAGTAATATATCCTTATGTAATCTTTATTTTACATAATATTTCCTTTAAGCTATGCATTCTTTACCTTAAGCTTTGCAATCTTTCCTTTAAGTTATTATTTCTGTGCATTTTTAATACTTTTGAATCAATAAATAGTAAAATTTTTATTTATTTTTTCAATGATTACTTTTTTTGATAATTTGTGTACGGCCCCTAAAACACAAACATCTGACTTGACTTTTTCTCTTTGCGAACTCATATCCAGGCATCGAAAAGTAGTTTAAGTCAGCATTTATGTAGTTTCATATCTTTGAGACTTTTTGTGATAAATACCGAAATTTTGTACATGACCTTATTAGAAGATACGGCAAAATTTACTCATTTTGAATTTTTTTTTTGTACGAGGTCCGTATAAAAATTTAAATTTTGTATATATATATATATATATATATATATATATATATATATATATATATATATATATATATATATATATATATATATATATATATATATATATATATATATATATATATATACACAGCAAAATTATCTAGGAGTTTTTTTTCTATATTTATAATATAATATTAAACAAAAGTATAACATTTTTAGCTGAATTGAAATATGAATAGCTGGAAAGACACTTATGTCGCGTTTATTAAAAGTAATTGTGGCATTTTATGTAATTCGCTGTGTTTCTTTTTTTTTTTAATTTAACACAAACCTCTATATTTTCAGATCTATTATATCAATTATTTCTTGTTGTGAATTCTGATATTTGATAGTTGCTTTCTTATTTTGAAAAATTTAGAAAAAAGGAAGATTTTTTTTATTTGTAATTGGATACAGAATAAAATTTTCGAAAATTGTTTCATCTATTATTTTATGAAAACAATCATTAATTTTAATCAAGAAATAAAATTTTCATGAAAGGTGAAGTAAGACGCATCACTTATTTTATATCTTTCAATTTCGGCTAGACACACATTTATTTTTAAGACAATTAGATATTAAAGCTATATTATAATTAAAGATAATCCTCAGTTTTGTACATTATGTATGCGTTCTTAAATAGAAATGAAACTTAGAACATGAACTTAGTGTTAAAAAATATTAGCATTATTTCTTTAAATAGAGTTTGACTTAGATTTAAATAAAAAAAAACTAGTTTGATAAATAAATAATAAATAATTTTATCTTCTTTCATGTCGTACCTTTTGATTAATACAACCTTGTTTCATTGTAGAACTCGCTAGATGAAATTTTAGCGGATTATTCATATTTTCGGCATTTATGTAACTGTGCAATTTATTGAACTTCTGTTAGGTTCAGACTTTACATTATATTTCTCAAAGTCACTTTCATGAAATAACAACATTCCTTTCGGTTTGATAGAAAATAATCAAAATAAGCTTAAATTATTGTTAGAAGAAAAGTATTTCTTTATTATAGAGATATTTCCAGAATAAATGACGACGTATATTGAATAAATAAATGACAAATTATTCCTTTGTGCTAAATAATGAATCGCTTAGAGATGCGCAAAGCCATTTTGTTGTCAGAAATTATTAACTCATAATTTCTGAATTCTTTACAAAAGAACTTTTCTGAAAACTAGATTACTGTATTTGTAATGAGGTAAATTATTAAATGATAAGTTTACACTCATTAAAATCCTGCAGGGTAGAGGATACATTGTCTCAAATAAAAGGAAATGCTATTTCTGAAACTACTAAATTAATTTAAATTTGACATCATATCAAATTTACTCCAATTTCATCATTTCACTGCAGAAATCAAATAAATAATGTAGCTTAGATATAATGTAGATAATAATAATGTAGCTATGTTTGAAAAATTATTTTGAACTTTTGAATCTTAGGTGAATTTGATTCTAAATTGAAACTTTATTCTGATTGTAAAGTACTTCACTTTTTTGCTTGATAACCTTTATAATAATTGGTTCATCTCTTGAAAATAAATAACACATTTCAAATAGCAGTTAATTGAATTCTTAATTGTACCCACTTCCATTTCATATTGTTCTGCATCAAATATAAACCCTCTATTGATAGGATTGTATCGTATCAATGGTATTAGTTTAAATATCTGTATCTAGTACAAGGAAATACCAATATTCTCTAATATTTAAATAAATGTTTGTACTTTTATTTTTCCAGTACTAGATATATTATAACAAATACTGAAGGAATAGTGCAAAATAAATTGTGTGATTGCTTTCGAATACTGATTCATATTCAATATTTTAAACATTTCAAAGTATTTTCCATATATTCAAAACTTGAATGCTATATAGTCTAAGAAAGTATTCTTATTAACATCATATTTATTCATAAGAAAATTTTCAATAAATTTAAAATACAATTCATCTAATGCATTTCAAATGAAACTAATTCTAAAATATTGAATTCGTCATCATAAAATATAATATTAATTACAATGATTTGTTTGTTTCAAAGTAACCAATTGGATCGAAACCTTTATTGGAAAGTTTGACTTACAAATTTTAATGCGAAATAAAAATAAATATTTGGTATCTTTCCAAATGTAATAAGACTCGTTATATAATAAAAATAAATCAAATATGATTTTAAATCATTAATAAATGTTAAGAAAATTGAAATATATTAAAGTACATCGTAATCTAAATATATTAAGCAAAAGTTTCCCATTGTACAAAGCTTAGAAGATTTAGAAATATAACAAAAGAGGCAAGTAGTATTTTTTGTTGTTATTGTTAAAACAGTTTTCGAATGGAAGAAAATTTCATGATTATGAACTCTATGAAACACAGAATGGATTTCCTTTCAACAATATTTATTTTATATTCTAAAGTGTCCAATCCAAAAAGAATAATAAATAAATAAAAATAGACTTGTATGCTTATCAAGTTTCCAAATGAAGTTTGTAGATTCTTTAATTTCGATCTTTCTGATTAAAGAAATCGTAGTCTTGTTCCAACATCCCTTTATTAATTTAATAAGATTTCTCTTCATAAGAAACCTCGAACCACTGCTCACCTCGCAATGAATGAAGAGTAAAGTATTTAGAAACTGAAAAAAGACTCTATATCAAAAAACGTATGGAAAAAGAAATATGTATGTATGAATATAAAAAATAAGATCGAAAGGAAAGTACGCAGCACATTAGAGAATTCATCTGCTTCTGACATGCGGAAATGAGAAAAATACAATTTTTTTCTGAGCATGGATCGATATTTATGAATATATACAAAGGTGCTAGGGTAGTGCGAGAATGTTAAAATTTATATTTCTAAGTTTATCGGTAGAAAAGTGAAGCTATATGTCTACTTCAATATTAATAATAAGAAGAAAAAAATAATAAATTATAATAATATTCCAAGATAATGGAAAACATTTAAATGTTCGAAAAAAATTGATTATTTCTCTGTTGCTTGTTAAGGTGTGTATAGCTTTTATTTTTTCAAATTCTTTTTGATATGAATGATATAGAATTATAATGAAATGGTGTGAGAAAAAGATATTTATTTGTATAATAAATATTTTCAAATTGTGCAAATAATTTAATATTTGCCAAAAAAATGCAATATTCTGATAAATTTTGGGAAATTTTGAAAAATAATAACTTTTATTTATTTTAATGGTTCATGACATTTATAATTAAAATGCATCCGAAATAAATTATATAGATTAAACAATTAGGATTATAAAATATATTTAATAAAATGTTCAAATGTAAAAACTCACAAATACTATAATGTTAAGAATAGTTGAAGGGATTTTGCGTATTGATCGAAAAAATCACATCGATAGTTTTACACAGACTCTAAGTTTCTCTACAAATAACCTACAAAATAGATTTGTACTACTTTTTTCCTCATGTTATTGCGAAAGAGGAAAAAATACGTGACTTCAGAAAGATACCCATTGCAGTTGCATGCAATGGATATCTTTCCAAACTTATATCCAATATAAGTTTCGAAATGACAAGTAGCATCATTTTCTCACTCAGTATTAATATTAGTATCATCACAGCCAAAGATGTTCTTCTTGTGAAATTACTTCAATATGGAAAAATATAATTGTAAGTCTTATCTTTGGAGCATAGGAATAATGTAAATATAAACAACTTCTTTGATGGTAGAATAATCCTGCTCCTTCGCTTTTCGAAGAATTTGTTTCAATACATTCCTTTCTGTAAATAAAGTGTAATATTCCTTTCGTGAAAAAAAATGCTGTTGCTTTGTATTCTATTGACTGCTGTTTTGTCACTGCATTTATTGTCACTTTTTCTTTCCGATTTTATATCTGTCTTCCTTCTGCAGATAAGGAAGTTTCTGATTTTGCTATTAAACCAATGACATGAAGGACACTGCACCAGCACAGTCGATGTTACATAGTGATCGATATTTGATGATCTATATCTTATACTTCTATTCTCATCTGCCAGTAGAATTCTTCACAGAGAATATTGGCGTCTATTAAACATTAATACTCACCTCAGCCGAACAAACTGGCTTTATCTAAACTTTCTACCGTTTATAATAAGAATTAATTTATAAAATTTTCTCCTTTAGATTTAGACCATCTTAAGTCTGGTGTACCAGGTTTTTTGTTTCTGCTTTATCTAAAGTTACAATTTTTCATAATCCGTGTTTCCATTGCAGATAAATATTTTTTTCACACTGACGGGTCAATCCCCCCATATATAGTTTATTTAAAATTTTCATTTTCATAACTATAACGTGTTTTTACAAGAACAGTATATATCCATTACACATTTACAAGATGAAACATGCTTATATGGATTTTTAATACTCTATTATCTTACTTATTATTGCATATTTTTTGTTTTATAATCTGGTTTCTTTTTGTCTTGATGTAGGATTTCCTTTGCTCACAGACGGTACAGATTTTTTTTTTAATAGAATACTGTAAGGATAATGCCTTATCACTTTTTTTTCTTTTTGTACGCCTAAATTGGTAACAACCGGAAAAATCCTTTTTTTTTCTTTGTTATACCCTTTTCTTGCTAAATCAATCTTCAAAACAGTGTTAGAGCATACCCTAGTATATATGGCGTTCATTTAGTAGCACGCATTTCGGCTAACAAATGAGGGTGATACACTGAAATGACAGGCTCGCAGTCTCCTCGTACATCGTGAAATATATTCCACAAGATATTTCAATTGACTAGATCAGTATGAAATATTATAGAGTAAAACTAATACTAAGTATAACAAAGCGTACAAGTCATTCACTAATGGTGCATTGACACTTATCAAATGTAGACACAACAGGCAACAAATATATAATAGATGGGCCATTGGAGCCGGAATAGAAATGACATTAAATTAAGAGGAATGCTAGCAATCTCGCAAGATGTTTTTTTTTAGGCAATGAGTAGTTTGTTCAAACCAGTCATGCATATTAATACAGAACTATTGACAGTTTCTTTTATAAAATACTTTGTAATTTTAGAATCTTTGGGCCTATTGTGTATTCATAAATGATATACAGAAATTCATTGTTCACATTGGTAAATGCTTTACTGATATGAAAACTGCGATGAAAAAAATCATAGAAAAAACTTTTTTTTTAATTCTTCCATCAACAATTCATCCTGAAGAAGGAGAGTAAGAAACTTCCAGTATTGTAGTCGATTCTCATTTTCCTGTCAGAAAAAAAAAAGTAACGACGTCGGACAGAATATACTTCCTTCAAACGTGTGTGACCGGTGATGGTTATGAGAAATCAACTGCCTCCCTCTGTAGATTGCCGTAACAATGCTAATAATCATTTAATTTATCATGGATGCTTCGACATAGTAGGGTTGCTTTTTCAAGGCTTCTCTTTACTCCTTCCACTTGTTTTTATTTATATATTAAAGCAGCCTTCTTAAAACTCTACTCTGCTCATTTTTATTTTGCAAAAGCTAAAACTTTTTATTAAAAACATAATAAATATGAAATAAATTAAACAATTGATATGATGATTACTTGCTTACTATATGATTCACTGGCTCTGCGCATGGATTGATATACGTAAGTAAAAAAATTGTTATGCAAGCCAAGTTCATTTCTAGCACCGCTGACAGATATCTATCTAGACAGATTTCTAGATATATATCTGACAGTAATGGGACCTTCTTATATCCTGTTCTTACTATGTTCTCCGAAAAAGAAAACTAACCTTGCTTATCTAGTGATCCTAGTAATCAAGAAAGTTATCCAAACTATCCCAACAAATGTGATAAGAAACAGACATTTCTAGCTGTACACCCTTTGAGCAGTTGCTCCTCTGCTGTTCACAATACTCTATAAATGTCAATGCATCCGAATTCATATAGTGATGTACTTGTGGTTTGAAATCCTTGTATGATATGACAATGATTCCAGCAGACCACGTTCAGATGCAATCAACATAAAAAACACTACCAGTTCAATACACTTTTTCTGTGTATATTTTTAGTACAAAATATGCTTACTTTTTGGTTCCTTCTGCTCATATTTATAATTTTGTCAAATATTTTTGAAGCAATTTGAATGGTTGAGATAATTTAAAAGTATAGGGGAAATCATTTGGACACTCACATATATATTCATATATTAATTCCAGTGGAAATGATAAGAAGATTTCATAATTCTTAATAAAAAATAAACCTTTCACAAAAGTCTAATAAATTACTATAATTTGTTAATTCCACATTTTTTGTTATATAAAGAATATGAGCCAGTTAATGAGTATATTTTCTTTAGCAAAAGAAATACAAATGTAAAATTAACTACTTATTAAAAGAAATATTATATATTTATAAAATAAATGATCCATGTAGAACAATAAAAAGGTCCTGAATGCCTTTTATAAGATTGCATATGAACTTACTATAAATTGAAGAAATCATGATTTCTCTATAAAAGAATCGAGTAAAAAGAAAAATTCTTTCAAGAAAATATGTTTGAAGTTTCTATCTGTAAAAGAGTTCATCAACTTTATTTGTTTAAAGACATAAATTCTTCAAGATAATGCTTAACTAAATTATAATTTTAAAAATAAAATTTGGTACTTTATTCGAAAAAAAAGGAAATTTTTTATATTCCATACTGTGTGTTATTCAGGTGAATTTCAAATCCAATTTCTGATTTAAAATCTATGATTTAATATATTTTTTTAAATATATTATTATTAAATTGTATAAGGCATAAATTATCTATAAAATATTTTATTCACATATCTTATTGACAGAACTCATCGATGTCGTATTTGAAACTTAAAATATAGTTCTTTCGATATAGAAAAACATTTCTCTGTGTCAGTATAAATTTAGCCATTTGTAAACGTATCAACAAAAGCCAAAACGATTTCATCGGCATCGGATAACTATTTCCTTTATCTTTAATTCTGAACCACAGAAATGCAAATCAGTGTTGAGATGCAAAGGAACAATGTAACTTTCTTTCACACATTGCAATTTAATCAATTCAATATTTTGAAAAGGCCTTTTTTTATTATGATTTATTAGAATAAGATATAATATTATGAAGTTGTTCCATTTTACATAGTTATGTGTAACTGAGAATTTAACCACATGAATAGTATAATTTGGAAATAGTTCAACGTTAATTTTTATTTTGTTTATATTTCGTTTAAAATTAAATTCAATGCTCTTAAATCTTAGAAATAATTTTTAATCCGAAGACTGATAGATGATAATAAGATTTTTTTAAACGAATATTATTTATTTTTAATACATATACAGAGAAAGTATAGTGTAATACCATACCCTTTTGGAAATTTCATTTAGACGATATTTCTGATTTCGTTATACAACTTTAAAGGATTAAGTCAAAACGGAGATGGAAAAGGATTTTCTTTCATGTTATGTATAAAATTATTTCCAAAGAAATGAAAACTGGAAACCTCTAATCCGGTTTATTTTGGTGATACATTTTCCCGAAAACTGATTGTCAAATGCGAAGAATATAGATTACAGATTCAACCAAATTCTCAAGTTTACCACATTTTAAATGAAATTTTATTACTGAGAAAAATCCCATTTCAATTCCAAAATAATTCGTCTCTTCTCTAGCGTTCCCTAAACGCTTTTTTCTTACCTGCCACTGCTTATGTGTGACTTATTCTCCCGTCTGTCTTGATCTTTAGCATTTAATCATCTTTTGCGACGTTGGAACTTATGAGATAAACGAATTTTCTGCGCTACATTAATTTAATGTGAAAAAAATGGAGGGAAATAATTTATTCTTACAACAAGCGCCTTATAAATTCTATTCTTTTTCAAATATTTCAGCTTTTGTTTTTTTGGTAACAAGTGTGCAGTTATCTGATCGTAACATTTAAATGTTTTCTGCAGCTTGCGTAATTTGTGATGGCATTATGTGCGCTGAAATAACCAAAAGAAAAGGGGATTTTTTTTCGTGGATAAAGCTTTAATTATGATACCCCACGGAGAGTGGATGGAAAAGATAATGTCTAATTAGGAGTTCTGAGGTTAAGTTTATAACATAACTTTAACTTCTGGTTCGCATGTTCGGAGATGACGTTAAACAAGGGGAAGATTATTTTTCTATTTATTTTTGGAATTCTTTTTTTAATGAGTCAATGGATCTTAGCTAGATATTTAGCAGCAAATATCAGGAATATTTTAACGCTTAACTGGGTGGTGAAAATTTAGGACTTAACTGATGAGGTACGAGATCGTATTTTTCTTACACTAATATTAAATTTTCTAATAAAAGTAAATATGAAAATCAGCCAACATATTCTGCAGATATTTTTCTTGATATATAAATATGTTTTAGAAATTTTTTAAGATATTTTTTTCATTAGAAATGAGTAGTTATGTTTGCAAATACATTTTCATCTCAAATTGCATGTTACGACAAATAATATTCTTGGAAATACATATTTCTTTTTACTTTTTAAATCATGATTACTTTCTCAGTATACAGAGGTATATAGAAAACCATATGAGGAAAAATTCAACAATTAAATGAAAAATAAAAATAGAAAATTGACAATGGGTAGAAATTTCTTCCCCATCAGTATCATTTCTACGCAGAAACTTGTGAACATTCCTAGCAAGGTATTCGAGGGCATTTTAAAATACAGATTAAGTACAAAAATCAGCATATAAATTCTGTAAATATTTTTGTTGGTATATTAATATATTTTAGAATTTTTTTCAAAGTACAGTATTATTAGAAAAATTAAGGTGAATTATTCTGATACATAATTGAGCATGCATATCAGAATCAGGCGAATTCATCCAAAAAGTCTTCTTCACAATTATCCGCATCACTAAAATCACTTTCTGCTTCATTTAAAAATATCTGAAACTCTGCTTCATAACAAGGATCAATAGGTTGGATGAAATTTCAAGGACCAAATTTTAGAGTTATTTATTAAGCTTTGCATAATAGTAGAACACTAAAAGGGAAGTGCGGTCTCACAGTAGTTGCCCCAAAAGATAGCTGAAATACTTAAAAAAAGCATCCGTTGAAACCGATTGAAGAAGTGCATGTGTAGTGAAGGTTACGGAAGAAAAAGCTACAGGGTAAATCAATTCCATTAAAGTAAATATAGAATAAGGTTAAGGATTTGAGATACCGCACCTCCGCAGTTAAGGGTTTAAGAACGAATCCCACTAGAATATCAATGCAATTTTTCTACGATTTCAGAATTTAATAACATGATGCTAAATGAATTGTTTTCATATATATAAAAAATATAGCATGTTCCCTTTTATTTTATTATGACAATGAATTATATTGTTTTAAAATATTATTAAAATACAATTACTTGGAAATTATTCGGAAAAGGAAAGAAATTTTTGGTAAAAAATATTTTTATATCATATTAGAATATGTGGCGGAGAGGTATATTAATGATATGAGAGATTTGTCATTGGAACTTGAAAATCAAATAGTATAAAATTTTTAGAATTTTATTTCATTTGAGTGTTTTGTCAATTTCTTCTTATTTAAAATTCTCAAATTTTTAAAAAGAAGTGCAGTAAAATTCATTTCAATTAAAATATATTTGATATTTTTTGAATAAAGGACATTTTACTAAGAATGCGTCCTTCGTTTGCTGTAGACATTTTGCATAAAATCCTTGTATGTGAGGATATCCTAGTAACTCAAGAGTAACTAGTTCAGGATACAGCTACATGGTCAGAAACAAGCTGAGACAAAAAAAGGAATGTCCTTTCTTCTGCTCGAATCTTCTAAAGATAAAATCTCTAAAGGTTGAAATATATGGCTGATTTGAAACAGGTGCTCTTGAAACAGGTTTTGGATTAAACTATTCCCAGTTTTTGGATCAGAATATGAAATAAGCCAATGCATTAAGCCAACTTGCCATAATCAGCTTTTGCCAAATGTATTTCCATTCACTTTGTCATCTGTCATCTTAATGAATAGGATAAATGACATCTGTGAGGTATTAGTAGCAATATCTTCGATGATAATATTGCTTTCAAGTATCAATATTTTCTGCTTTTTTTAAAAACCATTTTGTAACTTTGACTTGATATTGCTTGTACTCAAGTATCGCATATATAGAAGTATTGTACGTTTAAGTAGTTCACTTTTCCTTTTATTTACATTGTTTTTTTCCTGCATTTTTTAAATTTTATTTTTAAATTTGATTCCATATCTTTATATGACATGTTATTCTTGAATAACGAACACTTTCAAATAGTTTTAAAAGCTTTACATTTGTATACGCCTACGTTTTATCGTATTTAATTCTATTTTTATATATTTTTTGTGTTTTATTATTTACTTTCCTCACTTACTTTTATTATTTATTTTGTACTTAATACTTTTTATACAAAATCTCATTTAAAGGCTGAATATGATAGCTCTTCTCCACCTACAATGTAGTTATCCATTAAAATAATTGAAAGGTGGAAAATGCTACTCCGGCAACAATTTTGCTGTTAAAAATTGAAAAATTCTGATTTATAAAAGCAATTACGCCCTTAGAAATTTGAATTTATATATTCCCAATATTTCTGGCCATGTATTCTAAATCAGAATGTCTTTTAAAAATAACCGCTTGAGACTTTCCATTTCTTTTTAAATTCATCTAAAACTGATCAGAAGAGACAACTCTCGACAAAAAAAAAAAAAAAAAAAAACCGTTGTAGCTGTATATAATGTTGAAGACAAGGAAGAACGGATAAAATATGTTCACATATCACAAAACATTCGTAACTTTCTCGAAATAACATTAAAAAAAATTATTTTATCCTGTGTGGCACAATGCTCCACTACAAGGAATACATGATTTTCCTGGTTTCTAAAATCATTAAATTAAGTTATAAATGGGAAAAAATAGGTTAAGGATTCACTTTTAGCTTTCTGTCGTTAATGCAGTTTAAATAAAGTTTAAATAACATTTACAGTTAAAGTTACATAATAACAAACTACAGTTTAAATAAAGCAAATCTATAATTTTTAACTATACCGCGTTATGTAAAAGAATATTTTTCAAAGAATTTAATTTATTTATTTAATTTGCTAGTAAATATTAACTGTTGGAAAAAATTTCAGCATTCTTTTGTTGCCTGTTATTTTTACTCGCTGTTTTGTTAAATTTTTTAATGAGGAGGGGAACGTATAATTGTTGGATAAAAATAGGAGTTCCATCGCGCACTGATCGTGTAACAGCGCAGATCTTTGACTGAAAAATAACACCTGTGTTTTCGTTTCCCGTTCTTCTCTTTCTCTTATTTTCCTTCGAAAATGAACTCATTTCGTAGAAAATTGTTTGAGACAAATAAAATTCTTGGAAATAACAGATCCTTCCTCTGAGATTCTAAATGTTTTGCGTCTGTTTGTTTTCTTAAAATATTTTATTCGTCTCTTTGGTCATTTTTACTTTACATTGAGTTTCCTGCTCTATTATGAATTTATATATAATATATATATATATATATACATATATATATATATATATATATATATATATATATATATATATATATATATAAATTATTACTATGAGATTACCTGCATTACTATGAGAAAAAAATAATTAAATATAATTTAATAAACGGGTGGAGATATATTGATGACCTACTTTTGATTAACTTCGACAACACTAATATTATTACTAATTGCTATCCAAAAGATTTAATTCTAAAAGATACAAATAAAAATCAACTTGAGGCTACCTTTCTGGATTTAAAAATCGAAATTGCTAATGATAAAACAATAGTTGGTATATACGATAAAAGGGATGATTTCAACTTTAAAATAACAAAACTATGTAACTACCATTCCAATCTAAACTCTAAAATTTTCAAAAATCTAATTTTCTCGCAAGTTAACAGGATCAAAAGGGTTTGCAATAATAAAAATTCTTATATTGAAGCATCAAACAACATCCTTAAAAATTTAATTAAAAATGAATTTCCTAGAAATTACTGTAATGTCAATTTTTTAATTAAACAAGGTATGGTTTGGGATTAATTCTTTGGCTTAAATAAAAATAGAACTTTAATTGCATATTGGATTACTCAATAGATGGCGCTGGGTGCCTACATCTGTTTACATAATTTACCGCTAGTTTTTTTAAAAACAGGGAATCACAATCAATAGTTTAAAGTTTTCTTGACTGTTAATGGTATGTACTGGCCTTTTCGTTTTTAATTTTAGTGCTATTGTTTGTTTTTGTTATTGTATTTTTACTTTGTTGTGGTTAATTTCTTCTTATTTGTTGTTTTATATTTCCTTTCTGTTAAAATGGTATATCTCTTGAGCATAATTTCAGGGGATTTTCGGGTCACGAGGAATCATTTTTAGACAATGACTGTTTTTGCTCACAGAAAAAATCCCTTTCTTTGAATCCCTGGCTGAGGGTGACCCTTGAAAAAGTCTTCAGGCCGGATTCTTTTTTTATATTTTTTATAATTTTTTGGGTTTAGTTTTTTGATTTTTTGTTTTTCCTATTAACTTGATTCTAATACTTTTGTATCAATTCATCTGTGTTTTAGAAGTAGCTGCAATTGCTCTCTCTAAATACTATGAAGTTCTTTTTTTGGTTTTAGTTTAAATAGGTTATAAATTTTAGTTGCGATTTCGAAACTGTTTTTGTTTTGTTTTCATTTTAGTTTCGTTTTCAAACTTTTTCTTACTTAAGATTGGTTACTATATATATATATATATATATATATATATATATATATATATATATATATATATATATATATATATATATATATATATATATATATATATATATATATATATATATATATATATATATATATATATATATATATATATATATATATATATATATATATATATATATATATATATATATATATATATATACGAAATAGTTTCGGAATCGCAACTAAAAATTATTTCTTATTCAAACTAAAATTAAAAAAGGAACAGGAAAAACTTCATAGTATTTAGAGAGCGCAAATGTAGCTACTTCTAAAACACAGATGAATTGAGACAAAAGTAGTAAAATCAAGTTAATAGGAAAATCAAATATAAATATATAAGTATGATATTGCATGAACAAAGACTGTGAATATTCCTTATGAACAAAGATTGTGTTTAAGGAATTAAATATGAAATAATTCATTAAGCAAGTAAGGTTGTCAAGAATTCTTTTGGCAAAAAAATAAATAAATAACGGCAGCAAAAAACAGTCTCTTTCTAAGAGTTTATTGAGTAAAGAAAGGTTGTGAAGAATTCATTTTGCAAAAAGAACAGCAGCAAATGGCGGGGTTTTACTGAAAGGTTTTTTGAGTAAAGCAAGTTTGTCAAGAATACAATTGATTAAAAAAAGTGTGCTGCAAATAAGTGTCTTTCTAAGAGACTTGAATTTCCCTATATTGAAATAATTCCGAAGCGTAGCATCATAACAGGATCCTAGATAAAACATCCTAATCTTACAGATAACATACATACTCGAATATTTCTTAAATGTTCTGTGTTTGTCCACATATATGGAAGCGAAACAACACTTGATGGAACATCAATCATAATTTTCATCGCTGTCTTGTAAATCCACCTTTAGGATATCATTTAAAATTATAAAACAATATATTTAGAATAGTATTTTTTTCACTTTACCGATCTAAGATTTCGAACAGATAGAAAAGCACTTATCAACGACTCTATTTTTCTCGCTAAAAGTGATTTTTTTTTAAATAATCCAGATATCGATTTGAAAATTTTACTAGCTATTTTATTCTTTATAATGATGTTTTAAATAAAATACTTAAAATTTCAATTCAGTTAAAAAGAAATTTAAAATATTTTGCAGGTTTGCATTTTTAAAAATTAAGCTATTTAAATCTAATTAAACTATTGTAACGTTTCTATTTACATTTTTTTTTAATTTTAAACGGTTCCTCTCTAATTTTTTTTTATTATTATTAAAACATATTCATAAGCCAGTCTCAATTTCCATTCTCTTGTACACTAATAGATCCGGGTGTAAACTTGGAGGTCTGTTTCAGAAAAACAAATCAACAACATAATTGAACAAAATTACAGTTGTGTATTTTTCATATTATGATACTTTTCATTACAATTTTATTGAATTACATATTACATGAATATTTACATATTTTATTAATTACATGGCTAATGAAAACACGTTTGCAATTTCAGCATTTAGATAAATTGAATATATATAATTCCTTACATTTGAAGTTGGAGTATATATTATTGAATTAAATGTGCGTGATTGATTACGTCAGAATTAAAATTGGTAAACACATCTTGTAAAAAATAAATGGAGATAAAATAAAACTTTCTGAAATTTATGTCATCTAAATGTAAACTCAATTCAATATTGTTTGATTATATATATTTGATTCAAATTATATTATTTGATTATATATATTTGATTCAAATTATATTATTTGATTATATATATTTGATTCAAATTATATTATTTGATTATATATATTTGATTCAAATTATATTATTTGATTATATATATTTGATTCAAATTATATTATTTGATTATATATATTTGATTCAAATTATATTATTTGATTATATATATTTGATTCAAATTATATATATTTGATTCAAATTATATTATTTGATTATATATATTTGATTCAAATTATATTATTTGATTATATATATTTGATTCAAATTATATTATTTGATTATATATATTTAATTCAAATATATTAATGAATATTATTTATGAATCAAATGCATAATGAATAAGAAAAATAAGCTTCTGAGATACTTCTATTAAGTGCAAAGATTTTATATATTATAAATATTTCATCTTTCAAATTCGTCTAAGAACTTTTAACTTAACAAGAAACGTACAGTCATATTCCCAAATTATCTTTTTATTGTTAACATTAAGAATAACAGCAAGCAATCTAATCTAAATCAAATAAAACTGCAGTCGAGTGTTTCATAATGGTTTTAAGCAAGCGAAGTTTTTCAAAATATCCTTGAAGAAATAATTATGGAACAAATTTTATTTTGTTGAAACAAACAATATTAAATTAAACTAGAGATGTAAGAATATTGTAGCAAAAAGAAGTTTCTACGTCTTATTCTGGAACTTTAATCAGATTTTATTCTTCGAATTTTCTTTACCTAAGGGCCGTTCTAAGAAAATACTTATTAGTGTATAATTCATTTTAAGTGCTGCTTTAGAAGTTTATGCAGTCTTTAAACAGAGGTAATCTTTATAGGTTTTTTCCTGCAGATGTGACGATTAATACCTCATTAAGATTATTTCAGCCATTTTTATTTTTAAAGCATTTATAGCTAATTAGAGAATTGATATATATTAATTTTTTATGTCTTGATTCAACTGAAAGTGGGTTTTGTTCAATAATGTCTGGAATTTCGCTATGCATAGTATGAGCTTAGATTAAAAATGTCTTATTCTTTTACACTTCCATGATTAAAAAAGCTAATACTTCTCCTATGAAGGTCAATGATAAAATTAGGATATAGAATTTTAACAGTATATTATTCAAAAAAAAAAATTAAATAATGCATTATTCTGCAAATAAGTCCGTTTTAGGAATGACATTTCGTCAAATGTGAGAATAGTTTAAAGATTGTATTATGCGTTGAATTAACATTAAAACTAAGATAGTGAAACTAAATTTCAGTGTTTTAAAAATACGCCTGCTGTTGTTGGATTAGTTCTATAGATTTTAATAGTTAAAATCACAGGGTGGAGCTATGATAGTACAAAGACTTTTCTAAGTGAATATAAAATATTTATCTGCATTTAAAAATAACGAAACTATTTGACTAAATCTCTATTTTGATTAGTGTAAATGTGTGTTGCACTTTGTATTCCCCGATGGTTCAACATATGTATTGTAGTATTGCACTATACTTTTTACTTTTCCATATACGAAGTATAGAGAAAATATTGAGATTATCAGGAATTTTGAAAGCTAGAATTTGGCATATCTCTATTTTAGATCTCCTTTAGTCCGAAAAACATATTTCTGGAAAACGTCTGTGTCTGCCTTTGCTAAAGATAATTAAAAAAAGCTTTGAGCCGGACGGATGAAATTTGGTATATGCTTTTTAAACCAAATTTGTAGACTCATATCAACTTTTTGCTGATATTCGTTCAGAGGATATTTGTCTGACCGTGTGTCCAAATGTAAGTTAACGCAATAACTGGAAAACGAAGAGAGATCGCTGGGTAAAATTTAGAACACAGAATTAACACAATACAGACAATAATTAAATTTTGAATCTAATCCAACAAAAGCTTGCCGTCTATGAATCTGTATTTTCAGAAACATGTAAACGTAGTGCCTTAAATATATCAAATTTGGGATGTGATTTTATGATTATAAGTGTAGTCAATTTTGGTTTCAATGATTAGGAAAAGTAGTTTGATTCACACATTTTATTTTCGGATACTATTCATCGCATGTCAGGAAATAATTGCCAAAGATAACGCGATTGATTCAATAAAAGTGCTAAATTCAAGTCAAGGATAAATATGTTGTGACTATTTGACGCCAATCCCATGCAAGGCTTTCTCTGAAATAACATCTTTATTAACCCCTCTCACTGGTTATATTATTATTGACATTATATTGTCTTCGAATATCATTCTGTTTACAATTGATGTTGTTATTATTTTATTTGCTCGTAGTTCAAAAATTAAAGATATTTACAAATATAAAAAGCATTCGCTTATGACTGAGCACTTTTTAAATCAAAATTTTCAGATACACGGGCTTAAGATAGTATATTCGAATACGTTTATGGTGAATTCATATTTTAAATATCAAAAGACGCAGCCTAATATCTCATTTTTTACAATCATTGGTATACATTCTAAAGGTTCATATGATTGGTTCATTTAACAGACAAAGCAATTTTTAATTGCGGTGCAGAATTAATAAACACAGCTTAAACAATGATTATTACTAAAAATAAAACATTTCTAAATAACAAGCTGAAAAATATACTTACAAATCTTAATTCTGGAGACAGGTTTCATTTTATGCCCGTTTTAAAAAGGAAATAAATGTAAAAAAATCGGTATTCTTTTTTTTTCCTTCAAAATATATATTATCTTATAAAGATGCTCGTTGATAACAAAGAGGGGTGAAGACCAATGACTGCTCTCAAAATTCGTTAATTTAAAGAATATACAAATACTTATTGCTATAATATTGGCCAGTTTGATAAATAAATACTCGCTGTCTTTCCATATTGAAATTATTTACCGATATCATTTGCCATCATTGCTGTGCATTGCTCAATAACATCTATAATATTTAAATTTTATAACTTCACAACTGACCATAGTTTTATTTGTTTTATTTATAAATAATAAATTTACAAATATATTTTAATTCAATTTTTATCATACTAAAGAAGTTTTAAAGACATTTAGTTTTCTCAGTGAATGAAGTATCATGCCCGTGGTGAATATCATATAAGCCAGTTAACAACTACGCGGCACGGGCAATTGCTTTTGCAAAATGGTTATGTTACTGGACTGCAAACCACAAGGTCCCAGGTTCTATCCTCGAGCATTTCATACCACGAAATGCCTTTTATTTCAAAGTATTATGAATGATTTGCCTAATTTTTAACGTGTTTTATATTTAAAGCAAAGCTTACTACATAGAATGCTTAATACATAATATATTGAAAATATTGATATTAAAATTAAAGACAGAAAATGAAAAATATAGTAAGTCTCAAACTTCAGTTTTTTCAGGAGTCAGAAATGCTCTGTATAGAACAAATTTAGAACTTATTTACATTTTAAGATTAATAATATTTACCTTTGTATTATAGAACTTTGGTAACGTATTTTGACGTTCAGTTTACAATATTTATGATATTTGCACCAACTTCTGATTCCTTTTTCGGCAATTTATAATACAAGAGACACTTTCATCAATTTCCATATTTAAACTCTTATATTTTTTGCACTTTCATAAAGAATATTTTTTAGTTTAGTATTTGATGCAGTTTACTCTATACAATCTTCAATTTCTTTTTGCAAAAAAGAAAAAAAATATTCACTATTCAAAACTTTAATCCTATGAAATATAGAAAAATAAAAGATTCAGTGGCGAGGAGTATATATGTTTTATATAAATGATGAGTATATAAGTGATATTTGCTGTTGTAGAAGTAAATACACTAAATGGAATAGTCTCAAAGATCACGAACTCTGCTTAATATCCATTCTAGAAAGCCTTCACTATAGAGACAATCTATTTAAAAAGAATAATTTAAAAGAAATAGTATTTTCGTTTATAATGCAATTAAAGGCAATGTACTGATTGTTGTATGCAATGATGCATTTAACATTTTGTATTCGTTAAGAATGAATCAAGCTTTCAATTACCTTAAATTAAAGTTCCCGTGGATAGAAAGGGAAAACGCGAATGTCAGAAAACAAAATATTTAAGGACGTCCATGCTTTTATAGCTGAACATGTTGAAGATTCTTTTCCTTTTGCAAAAATGCAAAGATGAAAAAAAAATCTGTTGTCTTTGCTTGTGCGGAATTCAACATTATAATCATGAAGGAATTTTTTGCAAGAAAAACCTTAATTCTGCCAATAAGGCAAAATAGAATTTTTAGAGAATAATGATGATGAATGTTCTAAGTGATAATGATTATCAATATTGATGCCTTCAAAAAATGTATGTAATATTTGGGAGAAAGTAACTACAAAGATTATAAGTACTCATCTTAATGACAACGTAAAACGAGTTGCTTTCGCGGAAAAAAATATTTATATTCACAATAAAAACATTTATAACGAACAAAAATATGATAATTCCAACTCTCAGAAACTGGAACAATTGAGTTCAACTTCATGACAAGTAAACATTTTTTTTATCTTAGGTTTCCATTCAATATATTTTTCCAGAAGAAATTTTGATTTTTTTTTGTATACTTGGTTTGTAAATATGCTCTGGAATTTTCTATTATTAACAGTAGAGAGATGCTAAACGTTTACCTGATCAAATTTGCAGCATGTTCTAGTTAAAAATATGACTTTTCATATTAAGAAGTAGAAGATAAAAATAACGTTCTCAAAACTTATTTAGTTGATGTGGAAAACTTAAAACAAGCGTTGTAAGGAGACATAATTCTATAAATCACAATTAGAATCAATTTTCTAAACATTGTCTTTTCTTATGTCATGTTATTTATTCAGGTTATGACGTTTTTTTTACATATTAATTTTGAAAAAAAAAACGAATATGTAAGTTACGCTTTTAACTTTCTAAAGAAAACAAATACTAAAAACAAGATGTTCAAAAAAAATCAATACAAATTCAAATTTAATAAAAAAAATTGTAACAGTAAGAAATATTTTCTGAAGAAACACTCTCTCCTCTTTTTTATCTTTATTTATATTATTTTTCTAGAGCAATTCATTTTTTTTACCTGAGTGTAGGAAGCGAAAAAAAAAAAAAAAAACGTTCATTTGAAACAGAAATTATTTAATTTGCGTTTCAATTTTCAGTTGTTTTCTTTCCAAGTATTGAAAACTACCAATTTGTTTTTAATCTGATGCTTTACATTTTTCACACAAAAACAAAGAAAAAATTCTCATTTTGCTGTGTGTCAAACAATTATCACTACACAATTTCTTTCCACTTTTTTCCTTCTTAACAAGAGTGGTTGATATTTCCCACATAGTTATATAATGTAGGCTAAACTTTTAGTATTTATTTTATTATAGGAAAAACTGCCATACAATTAAGCATCACTGCTGTATTAAATTACATTAATTGTTATTACTTTTGCCATTTTTATTTTTACTTTAGGTTCCACTAAATATATGATTCAAACTGTAATTGAAGAAATTCAGCGACTGGTTTTTAAAACTCCGAATCAATTCATTCGAAGTTAATTTACTGTTATTTGCTCTTGAATAATTTAAAATAAAATCAGTTTAATTAAACTTCAATGAATAAAGGTTTTTAACTGTATTTGCTTTAGGAAAAGTAAAGTAAACTGGTTCTTTATTCGAAATAGAAAATTATAATTTGAAAAACAACGGTTTATCCTCTTTAAAGTTTAAAACGAACTTCAAGAATAAAGGTTATAATATGAGATAAAAGATATTTTTAAAGCCTGTAGAGATCTCTATTAAATTAAAAATAAATTTCTTTATTTAAAGAGAAGCAAAGTTACAGAAAAATTAAATATTATCAAAAAATGTTCTGAAATTAAATTAATAAAGTAATTAAATGTGTATTTATTTTAAGATAATAAATTTAAACAATGAGAGAGCAGTAAATGCGTAAATATTACATTTCGATAAAGATGCATGTTTATGTGAAGTATTATATTTAATTTTAAAGTCATTTACTTTCATAAGGAAGCTAATATACTGTTAGATATAAATTAAATGATGTATTAAATATTTAAACACTATATGTTAAACAAATTCTCTAAACTTAATTAATTACGTTTCTGATTGTAGTTAAAAATTGAGGTTAAAATTAAATTAAAATGCGTAAGTATAAGACAACGGCCCCATAAATTAAATTCTTAGTTCTCTTTACTTTCTCACAAACACAAAGTTTCTTATTCCTAATTTTTACAGGAAATATAATAATTCTTGAATAATTTCATTTAATTAGATACAAATGAAGATATATCTAGTCGAAGATTTATTGCATAATATAGGAATCTTCATATAATTTATAACTTTCAGACAATTTTAAAAGGTAAATTGTTTAACTATAGTTTTTCTGTCATATTTAATCAAGAACATTATGTAGATTTTACATGAATTTCTCTTAAATCTTACAATATTATAGCCTCTAGAGTGGGATCAATTGAATACATAGATTTATAAAATTTCAATGTTATAAATATTTTTTCCATATATTTTATGTAATATCTTTATACATTCCTTTCTTAATTAAAACGTTTGTAATAAATCTTAAATGAATTTTAAATTAACTCTAAATTCTATCATAGAGTTATCTAAAAATGAAAGAAAAATTGCATTTATTGGTTTAAAAAATACCAAAATTTTCTATTTTTTCATATAAGTAATTTTTTAGAAAGCAATTTTACGTATTACTGACGGTTAATGTGCGCATTTCGTGAAATAATAGCTTTCTGTAACTTTATATAAATATATTATTTTCAAAATTTTAATTATTTCGTTTCATTTTACTTTAGGTTCTTTTTATATGACGCTGCTATTCAAATACAAAAATAGCAAGTTGCCAAAATTAAGTTACTAAAGAAGAAAGAAAATTAAATCATTATAGAATTTTTATGTTTCTAATTTGAATAGATTTTAGATAAATTAGTAAAATAGCATTTAAATTCGCAACAAGAAAAAAAAGGAAGTTAATTTCAATTTCAGTTAAGTTTGATATAATGTTGTTTATAGCGTCAAATTCAGTGAATTGATACAATGTTTTTTTTTTTTTTCAAATAGTTAATACACCTGAAGGTTCAGAAGGAAAGATGTTATTTCGTTGCTCTAACTATCTCAAAGACTAACTGAGCCAGAATAAATGATATTTACAGTCATGTCTTCTCATAAATAAAACTGACTCATAAGCAAGATGTTACATATGCTATTGAATTAGAATCCAGTGTAATGGATAATTTCTCATTTTTCATACGTGACCAAGTTGTCTTGTATTTACATAAGTTTCCACTTTCAGAAGTGTATAAATGTTGTATACTCAGGGGCTATGCATAAGACGGCATAATGTCCGAAACTATGTTCTCCCAGTTTATTGTTATTTTCTCTTCTAAAAATACTACTTCAATTTACATAATTAAAAAAAATACATACATTTTTACATACATTAAATATTTACTTACATTTTTAATTTGAAAAAATTGCATTTACTATAAATATATGGATATTCTATAGAATAACAATATATCTTTTAATTGTGACTTTTGGTAAAAACCTTGGAGCAACACTTAGAAAGCATTTGAATATAGCAGAATTAACGAAATAGATCTTGAGAGAAACAAATGAAGTGATCGCTAAGCTCGGCATTTTTCTTTGTAAATAAAAATTTTCTGTCGCAGCAATTCAAATTTTTGTACTTAAATAAGGCAACTTCTATCGCGTTCTGCGAGAGAATCTGATACAATTCTCTTTGGGATTGAAATATATATATATAACTATGTTAAACTCCGTGTTCTTTTCCAAATATTTTCAAAGTAAATAAAAAAAAAGAATAGTTGCAATAAATTCTGTCAGTTTTATTTTTGTATCCATTATCACAAGGTAAAAGCGAAAAAATTTTTACTGACACATCTTATTTGAAACCAATCAATTCTAAGCTAAGTCAAATTCAATTGCTAAGTCATAGAACCTATTCATTAAATGGAAACTAAAGAAATTAAACAAAAACTTTGAATAATAGCTTATATCTTCTTCTCTAAATTTGATTTTATATTAATATTTTTTACTGGAATTATTTATTCTACATGAGTGTAGAAAACGAAAAATTCTCGTACTTTTATGCAATATAATTTCGAATAATTTTTTCAATCCTTAAATATTTTTAGCGAGTCTAAAGCTAATTAATAATAATTAATTTAATTCTCTATGATTTTTGGAATAGCAAAATTATCAATCTGATCGGCTTGTGTAATGATGTGTGTAAATGTGCAGTAATGATGCATATATAGTGTTCATGTAATGATATCTTAGAGACTCCATTTCTGATCTTGACAATATGTACTCGGTCATGGAAAAAGAAATCATTCTAGATTGTTAATATAAACTTTAAAAGGTTATTATTATTAACAATTTTAAGACGTTATAAATAAATTTCTGATTTAAGAATCTTAATATTTCTCCAATTTAATAATTGTAATAATAACTTCTTGTGAAGACGTGTTGTTTTGGTTGTATTTGTTAATTTGTGGAAAAATTTTAAACACACCTTTTTTAATCCAGTCTGGTATTCATACTGTTGTAAAATCCATGATATTCTAATATTTTTTTGATCATATTTTCATATTTTCAGATCCAATTTTGAGCCCCGATGATATGATAGCATTGGTTCAGAGAAAACTGAGTTCTAGTTACTACGAATTTAAAACAGACTGAGAATTTGAATGAAAATCCAAATTTGAACAGACTTAGAAAACACAAAAGCAGTGAAAAATATTCACTGATACAATTTTAAGAAATATGATTTTAAAAATGATGTTATAATATACGTAACAATTGAATTACAAATTTTTGAGTATATCAAATGAAACAAAAGCTATTCAATGCACTCAAACTAAAAAAAACAAATTATTAAAGGGGCGTAATTTCACCTGTTGACATATGTAATGATATCTTATATTAAAAGTTTCAAGCTGTTAAGATATGAGGCTAAATTCAAGCTAAAACTGAAAGAAATTGAAGCAAATTAAAAGAAGATATTTTAAGCTAAATCATTGTTGTCAAATGTGTCTGAAAATAAAACTTAGGTTATAATGGGCGAATGAAATATGTGATTAAATGGTGAAATAGAGTTAATATTTCATCAAAAACATATTGTTGCTCATTTCAATTACATTAAATGTGAAAACTTATAAAAGTTAAAGAACTTTTTATCCAAAAATGAGCATGGTGCCACTGAGAAGTTAATATTCACAGATTTAAATTGGGGAAAATATAATTTAAAATAAATTTTCTGTTACGAAGTTACAATAGTCTTTAGGAGGTAGCGACAGTATTTGAACAGCGTAGTTAATTCTTTTTGGGGCTAAGGACAATGTGTATTGAATTTCGTTAGAATCCATCAAGATGTTTGAAACTGTGTAAAGTTCAAACAATCACACAGATGTTTAGTTACAGATATATTAGTATTGACTTTGTTTTAGGATGAATTAATTTCAACAGAAAAAAACAAATGTCCCATTTTTTTCCCTTCTATTGCAATGGGCAATTAGAGATCTCATTTTTTTCAAATAAGAGGTCAACAACTGTCTGCTTTTCTGCTTTAATCTTCTTTAATTGCTTTCCCAGTCCCCCAAAAAAGCAATTGTGGCTTCTAATTTAAGAAATGGCTTTCGAAATGCCTATTTAATTGGCAATGAAGTTCATTAAATTATCAGAAACAAACTTCTACCAAACCGATAGGTACTTTCGATGTTGCTTCATTATTTACGAAAGACAGAATTGTCTCTAAGTGAAACTGTCAGCTAAATAGAAGGAGATTCTTTAATAATTTTTGAGAAAACAAGAATTTTTACAAGCAGATGTTTGTAAATATCGTTGATTTTTATGCTTAATAACAATAATTCTTATATTTATATATAATGAGTGAGTGGCATCTCATTATATAAAAGCAGTTATAAAGGTACTCTTATTTTTAAAGCATTGACAAAATAACTGCTGTAAGACAGATACGAAAAAGCAGGCATGAAAGTAAACTTATTCCAGATTTAATTTATTAGATATTTCTAATGCTAATGCTATGGAAATTACAAATCTAAAGAAGTCTGAATTTTTTTATTGATTTTGAAACAACCTAGACAAAGAAATTGCTTAGAGTGAGTTAATAAGAATTTATTAAAGTAAAACAAACTCGGTTTAGGAAAATGAATAGAGATGACCAAAAATTCAATATAGTACTTGGAATATCATTCGGAATATACTGCTATTATATAAATTCATCAGAAGAATTATCATTTATTGGGGATATTCGCGATCAAACTGAAACTTCCACAATAATTAACAAGAAGCCTTTTGAGGAAAACATAAAATCAAAGATAAGTTTAGAATTAAATAATATTTCAGAGAAAAATGTACATTAACTCGAAAATTTATGAGTGTAATTAGTTATATATCATACATTAGTCGCCTAAAGGAAAAGATTATTCTCTAATATGCAATAGCTGTCTGTATAAGCTTCGATTCTCTATTAATCATTGATGAACTAACAACGAAATTCCATAATAATCAACGATATTGAAATTTTTTGTATAGATAAAGCAATTGTTTGAAAAAAAGAAAAATATTATGTATGTTTTTATTGGGAAGATACATTTTTACTTTAAATCCGAGAGATTTGAAAACGGAAACACTATATATCATTGTTACACATTAAATTAAAAAAAAATACATGTTTATGATATCAGAATCAAAAATAAAATATCCGGTGAAGGATTAAGATACTGTTACCTGAGGAACTCTACAATGATCGAGGATTGGGAAAATAGAACACATATTGTGTTCTGACACAATAATCACCAAAGATGCTAGTGTTAATAGTCTGGTTACATTTTTATCATAATATACAGAGATAGAGATGACATATTTTTCATGTCGACATCACTTGTAAGAATCAGTTATACGAAGTATTTTCGAACATTAAGTATTTGACCATTTTTTCAAATAAAAAGCATTGAAAAAAATTAAAAAGAATTGGAAGAAAATGATGAAAAATATATAAATAATTGAAAGAAATATGTACTGAGTGGCAAATGCTGAGTAATAGAATTTATCCTTTTAATTTGCAAAAAAAAAAGAAAGAAAAATAAATAAATAAAATAAAATAAAGCTTTACTGACGGGAGCTCGATGAAATACTTATGACATTTCTACAAAGAAGTTCAGATTGGACTATTAAAATCAGAATACTCGAGATTTTATATCATGCTTGATGGATGCCAAAGGCATTTTATAACTTTTTAAAAAGATGAGTTTTTACAGCAATACGGCTTTTTTTACGGCTTTAAAGGCGTCTGGAGGGAATAGTCGGAAAAACAGTAGCTTATTTGTGTGACTATATGTGAAAATACATGATTTGTGTGCTGATATGTAGTTGATGCTTGATTCGATGATTAAATGATTTTAAAATGTATGGGTATATTCTAATAGCGAAACTTGAATTCAAAAATTGTAATAATACTAAATTGTGATTTTAGCATCACAAATACTCACTTTTATTTAATTTCTCAATTCTCAAAATAATTTATGATTTATAAATTCTTTTTATCATGGTTACATACTTTTTCCCTATATTACTTCTGAAAAAATGAATTATAAAGTCAGCTCACGAAGATGCGGTATTGTAAATGATTTTTAATGTAAACAATTTCTATATATGTTGTCGAAAATGCATTTCGATAGCCCACTGCATTTCAAAGAAACTAAGCAATTTATACATGCATAGTAAAAAATATTTAAGAACAATACACAAGATAAATATCCAGATGTATTTATTTTATTTTTTACAAATGTACAAATATTATTATCGTGTATTTTCTTAAAAATTATAAAAGCAAGAAAATTGCTGAAAGGAAAACCCATGTGGCATAGTGATTTGATTTTGAAGATTTTCTTTATTGTCTGTATATACACATACTTGCAAATTTCAAAACTAAGTAGTGAACCTTGTTTTAAAATTTCTTGCATGAATTCTGCAATTAAAGTTTTCAGAAAAAAGACTTTACCACAAAACATATTTCTATATTTTCTATATTTAACTTTCTATATTCTTGGTGTTCATGATTAAAATATCTCAGAAGTGTTTTCTATTTAAATAATTGTATTTTTTACATTACTTGTTTCAATATTATTTTATATTTTTAATTCTTAATTTTCTCTAACAGCACCAAGTCCTGCTTTTAAAGAGAATATATTTACTGAAGTGGTGCGTTGATGGAACAGATTTTTAAACAACTGTTGCTCACTCATTTTGAGTTGTTGCATTTTGCTCCATGAATAGGGCAAGAGTGATGTTGAGAATCACTATTTGTTAATTGAAGTGTATCCAAATGGATAAGATATATATCCTAATTGAAAATTTATTCTTGTTCTTCTTAAAAGCACTACCATATTATACAGTAAGTTTGTCTTTTTTTATAAGTTCACCAATTAATTTTTCTTTTTTACTAATGGTCTTTTCAACAGCTACTTATTTTCTTTTCCCATGCTTTTTTTAAATTTGGCCAATGCATACAATTTTTAATGGTTGTATTTATCCCACATGACTTGTCTTTACAACCATCTTTGAATGCTAAAGAATCACAATCACCTGTAGATGATAATACTGAACGCGTCATTACGCAAAGGACAGTCCTAAAATTCATTTAACACCTTCAATTCCATTTTACCAGCAGAACAAAATTTATAATTTTTTTTATAAAATAGAATGATGAAATATCATTGTTTAGTTCATTAAAAATGGAACACCAAAAGCTAGCATAACTATATTTATAATTTTGTTTTAAGAATTTCGAATCTGATATTTTTTTAAAAAACTTCTCTAGTATTTCAACTAAATTCATATGTGAAATTCAAGAATGATACGTTTTGTTAATAAATCTATATCTTTATTAATATAAAAGGATTATTTCTTAATTTATTATTTCTTAAATTATTTTCTGTTGTGTCAGGATTTAGAAGTATGTTTGATTAACTCTCATGAATTAATATCTTGAAAGGTTTTACTTTTTAAAAAATGATATGTTAGTTAAATTTCACAGAACTTTCAGCGAAATAATATAATATTCTAACAGTCATTTCTGATAACTGGATTCTGATTTTTTTTTTTTTTTTTTTGGATTACTGATTTCTTTTTTGTCAAATTTATAAGCATTATGTCAAATCAGTCAGTAGAAATTATAGCAAGAGAAATGTTCTACTCTAAACTCCCATTAGGATAAATACTGTAACAAGAGAGGTGTAGCCTTGAGTTTTAAATTTCCTTTTATCAGTACATCTGAATTTTCAATTAAAAATTATTTTTAATTGAGCATTCATTTATGGAGCTACCTTTTTTCATAAATGAATTGATTATAAAAATTATTTTAGAATCTTGGTGTTAATTTTGTGATATCAAAAGATACTGTTGTAAGGAGCTTTTGTTCCATTCCCGAATATTTGTTTGCTTATCAAACACAGTTCTTCTCTCAATAGCGAGAATATTTATTAAACCTTTCTATCCTAGACTGCCTAAATGTTATTTCATCATAAAAAATGTAGCAATATATTTTGAATGCTTATGAAAACCCATAGCTTGCACTTAAAGTTATTTTAATTTAAACGAAGCATTTTACTCATCATAATAAGAATCCAAGCTCTTTAAAAACTGATACATCAAAGAATTAATAAGATTCAGAACTATTTGTAAATAGTTTTTATTGTTTTCGTTCGCATTATATCTTTGAAATTTGTAACTTTACTTTTTATATTAGATAGAACTGTTGATTCATCCTCTTTGTTAATATGTTGATTTCCATTTAGCCGATTTTCCTTTCGTCTTTTCGCTAATTTACTTTCTATATTTGGATTCGTTTTCGTAAATTGTCACTCTAAAAAAAGTTAATAACAAATTCGTTTATAACGATAACAAACTAAAAAAAAATATATTTAAACAATTTTGTATTTCACCTACAAAACTGATATGAAATAAAATTTCAACTCCTTACATTAAGATTTTTAAAAAATTGAGAATTAAAGCTCTATTAGCTTTAACCTTTAACATCTGAAACCTTAAAATATTTGACCGCAAATCACAACAGGAATTTTTTGCTATATCTTCCAAACTAATTAAAAAACATACATGTGCAATATTTCTAAAATGTTCAACATGATTTAATCATTAAATATTTCAAACAGATATTTCAACAGATAAATCATTAAATATTTCAAAAAATCAAAAGTTTTAAAATACTTAAAACCCTCAAAAGATTTAAACTATTTTTTAAAAATTAAATTATTTCGTTAATTACATCAAAGAAGATAAAAAATACCTTTGGTATTTAAATAAAAATATTTTTTTAAGATATAAGTTAACATCAATAAAATTGCATCCAAAGTGTACGCGATAATTATTTGAAATGGTGTCATTTTAATACTTAACAAAATTGTATTATAAAATTTGTTTTTGCAAGGTTTGAGGTTCCAAAAAAAAGGTTTCTCTTTTAAAACGACATTCTTTATCTACTATGAATACTTTATTAGACTTTGATTTTATAATATCAAAACATTTTTGTCGTTAATCGAATTTTTAGCAATATTTAGTAATACATATTTGCCAGTTAAGATATTCAGAATTTACATATCATATCAAATATTTAATTCATTATTTTCTTTTTTTTTCGAAACATATTCAGAAATGTCATAAAAGTTTAATTTTTTAAAGAAATTGAATGTTTACATTTTTTCTTTTTTTTAAATCAGAATCAAGATATTTGTAATGTGAACGATTTGCATTCGATTAAAGTCACAAGAAACATTTCAAGATCCAAAATAGAAAATAAGAGAAGAAAAAGAAATCCTGAATAAAAATCAGAAATTTTGTAAGCATCAATTAAAGTTAAAATATTATAATTAATATAAAATTCAACAAATCAATCAAAAACTGTTCAGATCAAAGATTATACTTTTATTATTAATTTCGTAACTTTTGCAAAAAGATTCATTATGGTAACCATTTAATTTAAATCAATTTATTTATTGATCTTTTATCAGGTAAATCGGAAAGCATAGTGAATTTTAATTTTATTTACTTTTCATATAAGACAATTGTTAAGAAAATAAGAATTATTCACCAATTTTATGCAGCACATTTTGCTCTGTTTCTACAAACACCAACATATTACACAATATAATTACAAGAGCGCAAATATTTCATTTCTAGATGCGGGATAAGATTTAATGTCAATATCCTGTCTTCGGGAATTAAGAGTTCCAAATACAATACTAGATTTCAGAGACGTAATTCCGTGTAAGCAGGCCAAGCGCATGTCAAATCCATCGGGATCAAATATTGTCTCATTATCTAACGGAAGATCAAAATTACAAAGTCTACCATAAATAGCCCAAGAATTGCTTTGAAAAGAGACATTAATGAAGCTAAATATAAGTTACAAAGTTACATTTTGAAATATGATTTCGTTTAATTCTAAAT
This sequence comes from Argiope bruennichi, assembly GCF_947563725.1. Taxonomy (NCBI): domain Eukaryota; kingdom Metazoa; phylum Arthropoda; class Arachnida; order Araneae; family Araneidae; genus Argiope; species Argiope bruennichi. The sequence continues at coordinate 39,684,657 of NC_079152.1, read as the reverse complement.
ATTTCTGATAAAAAAATATATTTTTTATGAATCATAGATATTTGATACAATTTTAACAGAACCTTTTTCCTTAAGTTATCCATGTAAACTCTCCTTTTAAATAATAAAAATTAATAATCATAAAAAATAATCATCTTAATAATCGCTTTACCATGTTGCATCGCTCTCATTATAAGAGGATTTAATCATGAAAAATAAAAATTATTCTAAATTTCAAGAAGACGTAGTTTGTCGAGAAACAAATGAATTTCAAAAAGAGAAGGAATTAAAATTTACTCCAGAAAACAAGTGCAAAGTAATTAAAACTGGAAACGAAGCTCTTTTTTCGTTTGATGTTTATACAATTTATGATGGGAAAAAACATTGAAAAAAATCACAAAAAAAATCGAAATAATTCCATGAAGATGGATTAAATAATGCAAAAATAATTAATTACATTTTAAATTCTTATTAAAGTTAGTGCATCGAATTCTGAGGTATCAAAGACTTTCAAGAACACCTTCTCAGATCTAATTAAGTAATGCTATTCAAATTGTAGAAATGTCGTTGAAATTTTGATGTCGATTTTAATTTCACTAATGAATAAAATCAATCAATTATTTATTTTTCAACTTCTCACGCCTATGCATTTTTAATATTTTTCTTTCTTAAAAATAATTCCAACTGGCATCGTTTTTATTTAAGACTTCTGAAAATGATGAGCTCAAATTTTCTTTAAGATAAATAAGAAACATATTTCTTTATTTTTCTTTCCTTTTTATTCTTTTTCTTCCTCATACTCATATTTTCTTTCTGTATATATTATCCCTATGTGCAGGTATGTGTAAATCTGTATATTATTCCTATGAGCGGAAATTTTCTTTAAGATAAATAAAAAACATTTTTCTTTATTTTTCTTCTTTTTTTTTTCTCTCTTCAGAATATCCATACTCATATTATCTTTCTGTATATATTATTCCTATGTCCAGAGTCAGATATTACGAAATATCAGATACTCTGAAAGAGAATGAATCACTTGTTTTTAACCTTTTCTGTGGCATATTTCTTTTCTCATGCATTTTATGCCATTCAGATCCTACCGAAATTATCCGAAAACAAATAAATAATACAAAATGTTATGATCATATACATATTTTGGGTAAAGAAAATCAGATCGAAGCAGATTCAACAGCAACAAAATACAAAAGGAATTCCACGATCAAGAATTTAAAAGTAAGAAATACTATTCTTAATTTATATGTATCTACGTACTTCTTTGCTTAAAAATGCAAATATGCCCTTTACAGACAAAAAGAAGAAAAAAAGAAACACATTGCCAGATAACTTAATTTCGGTATATACACTGAATTATCCTATTTAATCTTATCTTTTCCTATTTAATGATACGCACTTGCGGGGAAAAGAAAAAAAAATCATATCTTACGAGAGATAACCAACAAAACGTCCATGACACCGCTAAACGCATTCACATAAACTGGTTGTGATTTAAAATAATACACGTAATGATCACTAAAATACTTTTTGCCCCCCGTGGCTTCCTGTTATATTGGGCAAGTATAGTGGTTCATGATTTTGGATGTCTCCTCTTTAAAATCTACAAAAAAAAAAAAAAAAAAATGAACAGAAATCAGCATTTTAGAAATTTAGTAGCAATTAAGTTTGACAACCTAGAAATTTCAGAAGCCAAAAATATAAGATAACAATATATATATATTATTACGAATCTGTGATGCGGCTTTCCAGCATAGTTTGTTCCATAACATAAGAAAGAATGTTTTGCAGTCATCTGCATTGGACGGAGTCTGGGCGTCGCGTCGGAGGTCACGGAGCTTGGCGACAAACTTGGCGACCCTTTGGAGACTTGGCGACGAATTTGGCGACTTTGGCGCCAAAATATGTTATACCCGAAACATTGAGAATTTTCCCGACCCGTCCAGTAGGAACCGAGACACGCCTCGAACGTTCCTGATTGATTGAGAGGCTTCTAGCCCCGCGTCCTGAGACCTATAAAAAGAGTTGCAGCTGCCAGGGAGCCGACGTGAATTGAGTAGTCGTAGTCGGAAGCGACAGAGAATAGTAGTCGGGATCGACGGTGAAGAGTGGTCGGAATCAACGGTGGAGAGTATTCGGAACCGACGGTGAAAAAGGAGTCTTCCAGAGATTAGCAGATCAGCGACGTGCTGAACTAAGAAAGTCAAGCTAGTGCTGCACTAAGCGGTGCGCTACTGTCTGCAGTGGAGTCTTGTTGTATGCTGCACGTCTCGGCTGAAGATAATCTTCTATGCTGTATATAGTTGCCGTCTTTTTGTTGTCCTGTGTGCCTTTGTGTAAATAAACGCCGTTGTTTTTTTTCTACTGCCGCCTGCTGATTGAGTGTTCTCCACACCATATAACTTCCACTATCCAAACGAACCCCGGAAATTTCGTAACATTAAATATATATATATATATATATATATATATATATATAATGTTACGCATTTTATTACGATTTTCAATTCAATAATTTTATTAAAGGAAATTAATCAGATATGAATATTTATAATTTAGATGATATATACACGAATTTGGAATCAATTCTACACCATCTTAATACCACATTATTTATTATTTTAACACGGCAATTCAATCAGACAAAAGTAAAAAGTAACTTCATCTACTGATACTAAGATGTTTGATACTGACAGTTTGAGTGAGATTAAATCGTTGCATATCCAAGTATACAAGTTATTACTAGTACCAAGTACAAGTATTTTCCAATATTAAACTTAAAACTTTTTTTAATTGCATTGGCACTTTTTAAGTAGCAGTAAATAGTTACCAATACTGGGGAGCTATTTTTAAGCTTTGAACTAGGTTATCACAATTACAAACTGACTACCCACCGGAACGCACGTGGAAAAATTCTGAATAACCGGACCGCCACAGCAGCAATAGATGAAGCAATACTGGCTGTAACTGTAGTTGAGTCATAAGGACCATCACCGGTAACGGTATAACACTTCCATAAGGAAGTATTTTCCGTCATCGATAGAAGGAGCCAGACCCTCAACTTTTAGTGAACCAACAGGGGCGGTGATAAATAACCACCATAAGGGAAGTTTCTTATCCACAATCATGTGGTTCCCCCACGTGGGACTTCAGTAAGAGGTAAGCAGTCTCTTTACAATTATTACAATCCATATATATTACATACAACAATCCCACTTCACGATTCTAGATATCATTTTTATGATTTTAGTAGAATTTGTTACATGTAGTTCAGCAAAGCTCATTTTGATTATGTATAAATCTACCATTTGAAAAAAAAAAAATATGTAGAGAAAATATTTAATAAAAGCATCAAGCTTTATTTTTGTTAGTAGCGTTTGTAAATCATTTAGTATAGCATAATATAAAGTTCGATCGTTTGCAAATCGAAATTAGCTTCCACATTTCAAAATTAGAACTGTAATTTTTTAATAGAGTAAGTGGAAATTAAATTTTAACTTTAAATGATGATTAAATTATATTTTCTAGGAAAACTAATTATATGAATAATTCCATGGTGTATGGAATAATATACTCGACTTCATTTAATTATCAAAGTAATGAATCTAAATTTAAAATTTAGTTCATTAATTTAGTAATTAAAGGATTATAGCACATGAGATTAAATTTTATATTTATATTCTGAGTATTTCCCATAATGACGCACATTTATTAGGGTAGTATGAGACTTACATATTAGCGAAACAAATCAGAACAAAACATTGATATATCAAGAAACCGGTAACAATGTACGGAAGATTTCCCATCAGCATGTTGCATTTAAAATAATTGCTAAAGATGAAATCTTATTCTTTGCAATCATTAAATTTAACGAAGCTGATCTCAAATAAAATTTATTCAAATATACATTGTTAATTGAAGATATTTTATTTATACAAATAGCTTCGCTTTATGAAGATGTAATCCCTTCGTCTCACTTAAGGAATAACAATACAATTTTAATGAATTAAAAATACATTCGACAAGGGAATTAGTTGGCTTTATTGAAATAAATATGTTTGTCTTCGTGACTCAGTTTGCCTAACTGGAATTAATAGAAAAGCTTCGCTATTTTTCCATGAAAATAAAATCAAAGTAAAAGCATAAATTATTTTTGAACATTGAAGTGATGGTAAATGAATTTTATATAACAGATCTTAAAAGAAATCAAATATATTATTTATTTAATTGCTCGTTTAATAGTATTTAGCATTGTGTTTTCGTTACTTAATAGCACCGTTATAAAATTGCATTTTTTGTTTTGGTTTTTTTAAGCTGTTTTACAAAACTCCTTGCATCCAACAATGAAAGGCTTCCTTGTTTGACTTCATTCAATCAGACTTACACTTAGCCGAAACGAGAGGGAATATAATATCCAGGCGTTTAGTGCATTTAAGTACTGAGAGAGTGAAATATGTATGGCAAAACTATCTATATCTTTTCATAAAATAAGCAAATAAAATTTTGACAAAATGGAAAATTAAGGTAGCAGACTACGTTAGAAGCAATATTTTAGAAAAATTGGATTTTTTAAAAACTATTTATGGTTTTTAGATGTATTGTCAATTATAAACACTATATATACAAAAAAATTATTTGGAAATATAATATATTTTGAGAAGAAAATTTGAAGTAAATTTTAATGAAATTTAGCCTAAACGGTTAACACTCTACACAAAATTGTAATGCGGCAATCCTATTTTTCTTTGTACACAAGTTATAGAATATAATGATGAATGAAATGAACCAAAATCTAAGAAAAGTTTAAGATGCAAAGAAATTATGGGTAAAAACGTATACATTTATACATTTTTTCCATAAATTTACAACTTATTTTTTCTAAAAACACCTATAAATGAAAAAGTATTTCACCAACAATAAAACTTTTGGTTCATTTCATTACCCATATTATTTAAAACACACGCTGAAATTTTTATGTAAATACCTCAATTAGTTTTTTGAGATATCATGTTAACGGTGGATAATTTTTATGAAAATTAAAGTTTGAGAAAATTGAAGTTAAAGAAATATTTTAGCTAAAAAATTATTTAAAATTCTCCTGGATGATAGGTCAGACCTTCCTTTTCCTAGAAAATACTATTTTGGAAAGAGAAAAGCCTGAACTACAAGAAATAATAATAAAAGAAGAATTCGCCAACGTGGTCGAAAACCAGTGTTTTTAACGTAGTCGGATACCTTAAATTAGGAGGAAGATTTTTTACAAAACTACTTGGATCCAACAATCCTTATTTGAGGCCTTTACTTCTTTACAAGGAAATGCATGTTCTTAAAATTTAATATAATATTTATAGGTCATGAAAATATTTTATAATAAAATGAATTCATTTTGATATTACTATTGAAAAACATCAAGTTAGACTCGTCACAAAGTATTAATTTGATGTTATTATATTTTAGAATTATTTCGACAACAACGCACATGCCATTACACAAACAGCTATCTAAACTTCATTCAAATTAATTTAAAATGCATCATTTTGTATTATTCAATGCATCAACTATATTTCAAAAATTTATAGATGAGATTACTAAAGACTTTCTGGCTGTTTATATTTTTGTAAATGAAATTTCTGTGGCTTCAAATGAAAATAAATATCAAAATACTTATTCTAAAATTTCAAGTTCATGTATTAATTTTGAAGAATGCATTTTCAATAAAATTTCTTTAATGTTTTGAGACTTTTATTTTTTTAGAAAATGGAGTAGAACTTTTCCTGATCGAATATAATGCATTCTCGATTTTTCTCAATGCCTAACGTTAACACAGATTCACAAGTTTTAACTTTTATCATGAATTTATTGCAAAACCTGATAATATATTTCATCTCTGGTGCAATTGTTAGAATAGCACAAAAAATTCCTTGTCTAATGTTCAAAAATCTAAAAAATAAAAGGAGAAGGAAAATATCAAAAAATCTGTCTTGGCTATAAAACAAGAAGTCTCTGAAGCAACATTTTAAAAACATATCATATCATTATTTGTTATTTCGTATTTAATAACTCACATTTGAATGGGATTTCTTTTGTTTTGCTGAGTTACTGAATTTTGTTGAATTAATTTTTCTCTTCTATGGAGCTTTTTTGTAAGCTGTAAAACAATTCATGCAAGATTTTCTTAATGATAAATTAAATGGGAAAACTTAAATTTTGTTTCACCAAAGCACAAAATATTCATAATTTTATTTTTATGTAATCAAACATTATTTCTCATTTCATCAATCCATTCAATGTTCCTAAGGTCAATCGTTAATTTAAGATCCCTACTGTTTTAATTTCAATACCATGAAATGTTATTGACTAATGAATATATTTAATGAGAATAGAATTCCAATTTTCTCTTTTCAGTGTGTTCATTAATTTAAAATCCAAGACGCTGACATGCCTATCAGTGGAAGTTTAATTGAATGCTTCATGAATAAATTATAAATATAATTAATTCCCCGAAGAAGGTATTATAAGAATTGGAAGGCAGTCAATAAAGCATTAATGATCCCTCTAAAGAATTATATCGGAAGAAACAGTGCATTATATCTAAAATTCATTATTTCATTTCTGTTTTCAAGTTTATGATAGCAAACTACGAAGTGTTGTACGACCTGTAATGTTTACCTGTAAAATTGAGTTCCTTTTAGAATTTAGTGGAGAAACTTATTTATTATCTGATTTTCTGTTCTCTGTGATATATTTAAGTCTTTCAATATCAGTGTGTATTCCGTGTTTTATTGTGGTGCATTAAATATTCAAAAACAATAACATAAAGCAAAAACATAGTAAAAAGCATATATTATTTATTTATATTTTTTACATACAGAATATAGATAAAGAAATTTTTAAATTCTATTTCAAGATTTCCATAACTTTACATGTTTCATACTCCTTAAACTATGCAATACAATTTTAGAATCTGGTTTATTTTAACAGTTTGCGAATTCAAAGTTTCAGAACTAGAAGTATGAAAAGTAGCATGCAGTCTCTTCGCCCAAAGCTACAGATTTTCATCAAAAATTTAACGAAATCTATTAAGTGTCGTCAGCCTAGCTGTTTATTTATTTACATGCAAACTCGATAATTTAAAAATGTATAATAATATTGATGAAATTCTTATATATATTTTATGGTTAGAATCGTACATCAATATTTGACAGTCTTTCTATTCTAGAATATTTATTTAATAGTTCAAAATATTATAATATTAAAAAAAAATGTTTAAATTTCGAATGCAGACCTCTATTTAAAATTGTAAAATTCTAGCAGAATTTAAATCTAATAAGTTAAATGGAAGAGATCCAAATGCATTTTCGGTTTTCTCATCTGTATTATATAGCGCTTTACATTATGTATGTTTACGAATAAATCGAGGTTTGAATATTGATATAGATTTCTGTAGACTAACATGTGGAAAGAAAAATACTACATATTCTAAAACTTTAGTTAGAATTTCATACAAATATCTGTAGTTTCATTATTTACAAGAAAAATAAAACATATATTTTAATTAATAATAAAGAAATATTGTTTTAACAGAAATGCTGAATATTTGAAAAGGTTAAGTAAGCCTTCGTCTTAAGCATCTATATCAATAACCTTGCAAACCATTAAATACAAAAATAATTAATCATAATTTATCCTTTAAATTATTAAAGCGAAAGATAGACAGAAACCAGGCATACTTACCACGGCCCTAGAAAGAGTTAAAACAAGCAAATAGTATTGAAAACTCAAATGTTAAAAACTATATCAGACTATATAAAAACTACAAGAGCCAATATCAGCATTTAGCCATTTGAACCAATTGCTACTAATACAACCCTTCGCTGTACCGGTTTTATACAAACTAAAATTGATCAACGATTTGTTTTGAGATCATTATTTCAAGAATTTTCTTTCAAAATTTTTAAATCTGCATCTGAATCGATGCTTCCTTTTTTTAAGTACAACTACTCTACTGTCAGATTGTCTAAGTAGTCAACAATCTTGGGAAACTTTCATCTCTGTATAAAATAAAAACAAAACTGTTGAATCACCCTTCAAAGAATCGCATTATTAATAAATGCTACGGCTTTTTTTCTGCGAAGAAAAAGGTGTGGCACCGAAATTCACTTGCCAGCCCATTATGAATGGGGAATCTTAGTTTGTAGAAAGGTCTAGGTATTTTAATTTCTTCTCCGTATATGAGTTTACTGACCCTTAATTATGTTGACACTAAGGCATTTTTTTCATTTAGTTTTTAACAATAACAGATATCTGAAATATTAAATTTTATAGCATATCTAATTTTTTATTAAAAATTTAATAATTTTCAGCTTACATATATATTTAATACTTTTGATTTTAAATGATTTATAGAGAAATCTCTAACACTACATTTTCCTTACATCTCAAGAACTAAACAAAAATAATACATTAAGTAAGTAGGTATGGCAAAATATGACAGATTTAAGATTCGGGGTTATTTACAGCACATTTTTTTAATAAAGATAATATAGTTATTAAATTTTTTCAAAGTTAAATTCGCTCAAAATACATTCAATACATTCATATTCAGTCAGAATACTCTCAATATCAAAATTCATTCAGTATATAGAAACTTCAAGACGGCAAAGGTTTTTAAATTTCATTATAAGGTACAATTCAAAAATAATCTATTTTCCTATTTAGATTAAACAAATATTTATTTGATATAAAAATCATAAAAACGCTTTCAATATATAGTATAATTTTAATTCAGTGTCGAGAAATTTCTCTGGAGTCATTTGAAATGTAAATATAAATTAAATATGCAGTTACTAACATTCATTACCGGCAAATAAAAGTGCCACATTTGCTCCTCATCTATTTTATCTATTTAAATAAATTGATTTCTTTCATAGCAAGCTTTATTTAAATTATTTCATAGCAAGCTTTATTAAATTTTTAGTAAGTGTATTTCATTTGGTGACAAACTTTACTAGCAGCTCAGTAAATTGCATTTAAAACCGGATCATCTACATTTTAGGATTCTGAAATATTCACACGTTAAAATATAAATATTTGGTACATTTTAATTATTACATTAAACTAGTCCTAAATTCAAGGATTGTATGACATGATTAAAATATTTCGACGGTATAAGCAATAATCTATTCTTTGAAAAAAAAATTAGGATTTTTTTTTCTGATTTTACATCTTTCTCTATTAAAAATATGATTTTAACTTAGATAATATTTGTATAAAAATTCATTTGTTAAAAAGAATTGCTAAAAATCGTCTTAGAAAATAAAAAAATTCAATTCATTGCTCTATTTTTGTCATATATTTTGCTTTTAATATCTTTTGAACAATGTTTGGTTACGCAATGATTAGTTTAAATTCTAAACATAAATATTTTGGTAATGTGCTGTGGCATTCCTTTACTTAGACTAAAAAAAATGATGAGTGTGAGAAAATCTTTGGTGAGTTTCTTTCAGGAACAAAACAAATACACAAATTTCTTAAAAGAAGCAAAATATTTTCAGTAAAATGAGTAAAGGTAACTAGAAATGAAATCGGAAACCACCCTGCGATCAGCCAACGACCTTATCGGGTATCGCCAGTGGAGCGACGCATAATCAACGACGAAGTCGATAAGATGCTGATGCGAGATATTATTCAACCATCGGAGAGTCCATGGTCGTCTCCAGTGGTGATAGTTCGTAAGAAAGATGGCAGCTGGCGTTTCTGCGTGGACTATCGTCGTCTGAACAGAGTTACTAAAAAAGACGTCTATCCCTTACCCAGAATCGACGACATTTTGGATTGCTTGAAAGGAGCTCAATACTTCTCATCGATGGACCTGCACTCGGGGTATTGGCAAATCGAAGTGGACGAGGCAGATAGGGAGAAGACGGCCTTCATCACTAGTGAAGGGCTGTATGAATTCAAGGTAATGCCGTTCGGATTGTGTAACGCACCCGCAACGTTTGAAAGAACTATGGACAATTTATTACGTCACTTAAAGTGGAAGATGTGCCTCTGCTACTTGGACGATATAATTGTATTTTCGAAGACCTTTTCTGAACATTTGCATCGGCTGCATTGCGTACTTTCTTGCATACAGGAAGCCGGACTTACCTTAAATCCGAAAAAGTGCCATTTTGGAGCCAAGGAGATCAAAATACTTGGACATCTTGTTTCCGGAAAAGGCGTGAAACCTGATCCCGATAAAGTGTCCGCTGTCACCAACTTTCCTACACCGAAGACTGTGCACGATGTAAGAAGTTTCATGGGACTGTGCTCTTATTACAGACGGTTCATCCAAAACTTCTGTTTTCGGGCTAAGCCTCTCCAAGAGCTCTTAAAAGGGGACGCTAAATTCTGCTGGAATAAAGCTCAAAAAGACTCGTTCAGAGACCTTAAATCAGCATTGACTTCGCAACCTGTGTTGGCACTTTTCGACGAAGACGCTCCCACCGAACTGCATACCGACGCCAGTGGGTACGGTATTGGAGCTGTGTTAGTCCAGCAGCAAGACGGAAAGGAAAGAGTCATTGCATATGCTTCAAGGACCCTATCCAAAGCAGAGCGAAACTATTCGACCACTGAACGCGAATGCCTTGCAGTTATATGGGCGATAGCAAAATTCCGTCCATATCTCTTTGGGGAGTCCTTTAAAATAATTACGGATCATCACTCGCTATGCTGGTTAGCTAATTTACGAGATCCTTCTGGTCGATTAGCAAGATGGGCTTTGAGGCTTCAGGAATATGACGTCTGTATTGTTCACAAAAGTGGAAAGAAGCATGCCGACGCTGATAGTCTGTCCCGAAATCCTGTGCCTGACGACAACTTGCTGAAAACAGAGACCCTGGCGGCAATGATTGATTTGGTGTCGGAACAACGTCGCGATCCATCACTGGCCCAGCATATCAAGGCTTGCGAGGAGTCGCCAGATTTATCAAGTTCGGGGTTCTCTATAGTGAATGACATACTCTGCAAGAAAAATTTTGACCCATCCGGAAAACAGTGGCTTCCAGTCATTCCTAAGAAAATGCGGTTAGAAATCCTTCGTCATTTTCACGACGAGCCTACAGCTGGACATCTTGGATTTTCAAGGACGTACGATCGTCTTCGGAGGAGGTTCTTCTGGCCCGACTTTTTCGAAGCGTCTGCCATTACGTAAGGCATTGCAGGGAGTGCCAAAGACGAAAGACGGTTCCTCTGAAGCCACCCGGATACTTGGTTCCCCTACCTCCAACCGAAGTTCCGTTCGAGCGTGTAGGGATGGACCTGCTTGGTCGATTTCCGAAGTCGCAAGAAGGAAATAGGTGGATAATCGTGTGTACGGATTATCTTACACTATACGCCGTCACAAAAGCCATTCCCACTGCAGAAGCACCAGAAGTAGCAAAGTTCTTCGTGGAAGAGATTCTTCTAACTCACGGAGCCCCTAGAACCATTATCACGGACCGAGGTCAAGTTTTCCAGTCAAAGCTCGTAGCCGAAATTAACAATCAATGCAACGTGGTGCATAGGATGACTACCGCCTATCACCCGCAGACGAATGGACTCACGGAACGCTTCAACAAGACGTTAGCGGATATGCTGTCGATGTACGTCGATATCGAACATAAAACATGGGACCTAATTCTGCCGTTCGTCACTTTTGCTTATAATACGGCTAAACAGAGCACCACTGGGTATACTCCATTCTTCCTGACATTTGGGCGGGAAGCCGAAACTACACTCGATACTATGTTCCATCACCCAATCGAGGATACAGGACAAGACTATGTCACGGGGCTAGTAACCCGCGCAGAAGAATCGCGTCAGTTGGCTCGAATCCGCACCTTTGATGCCCAAGAGAAAGACCGACGTCATTATAATTCAAAACATCGCGCAGTGCTGTATCGGCCTGGTGACTTAGTGTGGATCTTTATTCCTATAAGGAAGGTGGGCCGCTCCGAAAAGCTTCTCAAGAATTATTTCGGTCCGTATGAAGTCCTGCGTCAACTTTCGGAGGTCACTTACGAGGTCCAGGACTTTGATCCAAATTCTAGGAGACGTAAGTCAAAGGACATTGTTCATGTGCTGAGGATGAAGCCCTACTACGCTCCAGAAGCCCAAGAGGATATATTTTCAGATTCCACGACCGTGGAACAGGACATACGGAATCCTGATCTAGACGAAGTGTATTTTCACAAGACGACCCCGCCCTATACCGGACCCATGACAAGATCACGCTCTAAGGACCTTCGTCTATAACATCGAGACGCTGTTCTCTTGAGGAGGAAGCAATGCAACGAAGCTAGCCGCATGTCTCCGTGGCTCGTTGATAAAACATCGGATGCGGGCAAAGAGATTGCTGGTTCGATCCTCGGGAAAAAATTTGTTATTTATTAATTTATTTTCCTTTCAGTTCTTCCAGAAGTTTCTGGAATATTCAAATTATAATTTCCTTAATCCTTGTACGTCATTTCCTCCTTAGTTAGTTCTAGGAATGTTCTAGAACATTCTACATGTATATATAAGAGCTTCATTTGTAGTAACCGAGGTCTTTGGTTTACTTTAAATAAAGTGATATTGTTCAAAAGTGTTCTCTTCTTAAGCCTATAAACGTGACAATATTGAATGGTCATTGATTTGAAGAGATATTGAATGGTTATTAATTTGAAGAGATATTGAATGGTTATTAATTTGAAGAGATATTGAATGGTTATTAATTTGAAGAGATATTGAATGGTGATTGATTTGAAGAGATATTGAATGGTGATTGATTTGAAGAGATATTGAATGGTGATTGATTTGAAGATATCTGTAATGATAAGAAATTGCTGCTTAATGGTGCAGAGTTTATTCTTCCACACATTCCCAATGTACAACTTTGTTTTCTTTTAATTTTTCAATAAAAATAAATTTCCAATTTAAAGAATGTCACATATATAACGCTTCAATTACATTTACACTTTCTCCCAATTTAGAGAGATTTAAAATTAATCTATCTTTAATTTTTTTTCACTGAACAATAGGTAAGTGAATCTTTATACATATAGAAATAGCTGAAAATTATGAAAAATTAGAAGGTAATATAGAATTTTAAGAATTATATTAGAATATATGAGAAATCATAATTCCAATAGAAGGTTTTGTCTCTTCTCTCTTGTAGTGCCGTCTTTGATTTGATCTCTGCGAAATCTTTACGTCACTAATGTGCATCATATATATATATCGTTTCAATGTTATTTATGGTTTCTAATTGCATTTATTAGTATATGCAGGAAGTGGTGGCTTCTAAAGAAAAATTTAGTTTTTTTGTTGTTGTTGTTTTTAATTCTACAGTAAAGCATGACAGGTAATCTCTAAAAGTCTGTTAATATAAAATCTACCAAACTCGATCTCATACTTTCAAATAACAATATCTAAATATCTTTTCGATTAACTGATCGAATAGGCCATAAGGGATTCTTTTGTCGATAAAGTTTTTTCCATATAACTAACTCTATATTTAGTGAGGCTTGATTACAAATCAATATATTTGTACGTGACATCGAGATTTCAATGTTGCTTCATAATTGTGACGTTTTCATATCCATTTAGTCGGTCAGTAATCATTCTGATGGCATTAGCATTCAATTCACTTATGTTAAACCTCAATTGGGGAGTACGGTATCTCAGATTGCTAAGGATGGACTTTCGGTCATCCCTGCTCTATTTTTGGCCCAATCGAATGGAATTCCCCTGTAGCTTTCGTGACCTTCACTACATGTGCCCTGGTTAACGGCTTCAGTGGATACGTTTTTTTGTATTATTATTTTTATTATTATTATTTCAGATATTTCTTTGCTCGAAGTCTGTGAGGCCGCAATCCGTTTTAGTGTTCCAATATTATACAAGGCTTAGCAGATGGCTCTAAAACTTAGTCCTCGAAATATCATCCAACCTTCTGATCTCCTTTATGAAGCAGACTCAAGAGACTTTTAAATGAAGCAAAAAGACATTATAGTGAAAAAGGATAATTGAACAGAAGATTTTTCAATGGAAGTTCGCATTTGATTAATTCTGATATGTATGTCCACATATAATTAATTTTTCTAATGACAATTCATTTTGTAAAATTTCTAAAATATATTAATATACCAAGTGAAAAATCTACAGAATTTAGAGGCTGATTTTAGTACTAGTACTTAACCTGTATGTTTGAAATGCCCTCGAAAACTGATGATGCCGATAAAAAAAAGGTAACTTTTAATCATTGTTTTTTTTTTTCATATAATTGTTGAATTTTCTCTTATATTGTTTTCTATATACCTTTGCATACTGAAAAAAATAAATGTGATTAAAAAAGTACAAAGTAATATGTTTTTCCAAGAATATTAATTGTTGTAACATGTAATTTAGAAGAAAATGTATGTAAAACGCAATCACTTTTTTTCAATGATATGTTTTGAAAATTTACTAAAACACAGAAAATTTTCTATGTTTTAGAAAATGTATATAAAACGCAATCACTTTTTTCAATGATAATATCTTTTAAAAATTTTCTAAAACATATATCAAAAAAAAAAAATCTACAGAATATATTAATTGATTTTCATACTTTCATTAGAAAATGTAATTTGAGTGTAAAGAAATCGAGGTCTCGTAAATCACAACACACCAGTTAAATCCTAAATTTTCACTTCCCCAATTAAGGGTTATCATTAAGCAGATGGAAGAAATAAACCATTCAGAACTGATGAAAAAGATATTTGAATAATTGGAGGTTCTCTTCGAAATCTGAATATATCTTGCATTTAAAATTACACAATGCTATAGAACTGTTAATGAAAAAAATAAATAACAGTACTATTAAAAGCCATTTTAAATTTTATTTATTATGATTATTTACATTTCAGTCTTTAATGTAATTTTTAGTTAATGTTCAGAAATGCCATCAAATATAAAAAAATTTTCCGAATTCTTTATTATATGATGGCACTTTTATATCAATATATCATTAAATCAATTTATTAATTGATAATCAAATGTTTTAAATTTCAAAAATCTTGTATTTTTATCAGATGGAAAAAAATATGAAATCATGAAGTGAATGAAAATTAATAGAAAAAGAAGGAACGTTTTACAAAAAAAAAACATTTAAACAATGCTACGTTGATGAGTTAAACTTTTCTAAAATGTGTATCTACTTTTGTACAAAAAACAGTCTTGAAATAAAATATTCTTCTTCAATCTGTTTTAATTGTTTGTTTATTATTTATTTTAAGGTGGGTTGAATGATAGATTAGTTAAATTGCAATAAAATATGAAGAGCTATGATTTTAAAAGTGTTATACTATAATTTATAGTGCTTTTTAAATAAAATAAACGCAATTTATAAACGAATAAATGTAGTTACATTTAAAGAGCTCATTTATTAATAAAATTTTTATCTTTATTAGATCTGATTTGTATATTTAGATTTTTTTAATTAGTATGGGGACTGTATTTAAATAAAAGATGGGCAACTTTTCATGTCTAAATGAATTTAAATAGAAATTTAATAAAATTTTGTTTTTATTTCTAATCTTAAGAAAAATATTTAATTTCAAATTGAAACAAATTCTCATTTCATGCGCTTTCAACAAAGAGTGAATTTTCAAAAGTTAAAAATGAAAATTTATTTAATCAGACTTTTGAAAATCTAAAAATAAATTGCTCACTAATATACGATTTTTTCAGCTAAAATCTTAATGTGTTTTTATTAATTTTAGAAAACCAGTTTCTCACTAATAAAAAAAATACTATGATTTCTTTTATTTAAGATTTGAGTGCTTTTATTGCTTCAAGTTTCTACGAAATATTTTATTCTAAAAATTAGAAATAAGAAATAGTTTAGTAAATTAACATTTACATAGAAAAATAATTTACAGATAGTGTAATTTAACATGTAATAGGAAATTTATTCCTTTTTTTAAAATTTTACACAGTTTTACCGAACCATGGTAAAGGAATGAGACGAAATGATTTTTCTCTTTTGAGCTATTAACTATTTTTAGATTAAAAAAAGTGAAATGAAATTGCCTTTTATTATACCAAGAAACATTAAGCAATACGACTTTATTATCCAAATCATTATCCCTCAATAACTTCTCTGGTATTTCAGAATTTTGTTAAGATGAAAAAAATATATATACTTTTCTTTCTTTACAAAGAATTAGAATGAAGCACTTCAAAACAGAACCATATATACATGTATGTATATATTTAACAATATCCATATTTTTATAAAAATCGACATCAGAAATATGTGATAAAAACGTGAAATGAAAATATTTTTTTTTCATTTGAAGAAAAATTAGAGAAGAAAATATGTTAAACCGTTTTCTTTTAAGAATTTGAGAAATCTGTTGCCTAAGTTTTAAATGTTGAATCAAATTTTACATAATTTACCCATTGCGTAAACAGTTTTCTTATAAGTATACTTTAATTTTTAAACTTATTTTAAGTACTATGAGTAGAAAATTGAAGTCTAATCATTCATGTATGTGGCATAGAATGTGCATTTTTTTAATAAAAAAAGCCAAAATTAAAATATAATTTTATGATTATTTCAAAATACTATTACAAATAGTAGAAAACTTCTCAAGTTTATAAAATTATTATTTTCACATTCTTTTAAACACATTTGAAAATAAATTTACATGCATTAAGAAATTTGAATATTTATTGCTTTAATGTTCTTTCTTTTTAACAAAGAAAGCAAATGAAAATTTAAATGGCCTTTGTGATAAAGATTGTACTTTCTACATATATAGTTAAAGAAACTTTTTTTAAATCTTCAACTTATTTAATAAAGCCAAGAAAGTTTCTATAACGAAAATGGGTTTATATAAATGAATACCTTTGCCAGATACTTTCGTTCAGTCTCAATTTGTACTAAAAATATTATATAGAAAATCAGATGAATAAAGATCGAAAATTAGATAAATAAAGAACAAAAACTAATGTCAAACAACAAAGATAAAGTACCGTACAGAAAATGCAATCATTGTGAGTGATATGGATTTTACCAATATGTTAATGGTTCTGAAAAGAAATACGTCTGGCAATGTGATAGAGATTTTATACGGAAAGTGGGATTTTGAGAGTAAAGTGCCAGTTTTTTCTAGTTTTTGAAAAAGAAATTTTATTTAGCATTGATGTGGATAAGAAAAATAGAGCAAGAATTAATGGATTTGGGTAGGTATTTATAAGCCCCAAAAATGATTTCGGGAATTTTCTGCCTTCTCTATTTTCAAATCATAATGTCAAATTTGATGTACTAGGGTGCATTTATTAAAAAAGTGAAGAATTTTATTTGTATTATTTGCACTTTTTGTGGTAATCTTGTTTGGCAGCTTCAGATAGTTGATGTGTAAATATGAATGGGTAGGATTGCTTATTTATATGAGAGCGATTTGATTTTGATTTAAATAAATAATATAGACTAATCAGAGTTAAACGTAATTTTTTTTCGAAACATTAATTTGAAGCTAAAATTCGACCTTATATTTTAAATTTATAAAAAAATAATGTCTACCATCAATTACTCAATCTATAAAATCTTCGATCAAAACAGTTCATCTCATCCTGAATAAAATAATTTTCATTCCATTTGCGTTCTTTCCTATTATCCAAATTCTAACCATTCTTCAACAGTATTTATAAAATTTTGAAACATTATTAGTATATACTTATCAATATTACCATTTGTCAGAGTAGTCCTATAATAAGGAAAGAAAAAAGTTCTAAATTCCTAAAATTATATATATATATATTATCCTAATCGAGATTTTCCGAAGATTATTTTGTATTATATTTATCAAAAGCCTGTTTCACAATATGGAACGTTCTCAGGTGATATATACGCGATAAACAATCTTAATATATTTATATTTGCAACTCTTAGGAGTTAGCGACCATTAGAATTATCTTCCTAGAAACGAAACTAGTCACGAAATAAAACAATATTTTGATGACAATAATCCAGTAGTCTTTTGTACAAGCGTATCTGAGAAAGCTCCAACATAGTATTTAGAAGATTTATCGATTAGTAATTTTGTGGCAGTTTATGATCTTAGCCAAGCTGAGATATCATAATAAATAAAGCAGTTCTCCATTTCGTAGCGATGAGATACAGAGTTAAGCATATAATAAATTTTTATTAAATATAGTTACTGCAATATTGAGAAATAATCTTTTGAATGAAATATTCGAAATTATTCGATCAAATATTCAGATACTGAATCTAATTTTTCAAATTATTTTATATATCTTTAAAGGAATCTATAAAGATAAATCAAACAAAAGATATTAGATATTAGAAAAGATACAGCAAATAAAATCGTAAATATATTAACCTTTGGGTTAATTTTGCTTTTGTAAAGATTTATTGAATTTGGTATTGTACATCTGAGTTTATATAATTTTTGATTTGTTCTTTAATTTTTTTTATAAACTCATCGCTGCAGAGATCATTGTTTTCTTGAAAGGATAAAGTAAGAAATTCAGTAAAAATATAATCTTTATTTTTTTTACTGAAATATAGTTGTTACAAATATTGCGAAATAATTTTTTGATCGAAATTTCAAGAATTTTTTAGACCAAATATTCAGACCTACAAAATCTATTTTTTCAAATTTCTTTATACATACTTTAAGAAAACTTTATAAGGTAATCTAAAAATATAAATCAATCAAAAGAAATTAGATATTAGTAAAGATATAGCAACCAAAAGCTTAAATATATTTAAACTTTTGGTTTCTGTATCTAATTCTGCTGGTGTGGAAATTTATCGATTCTGGTAAAGTACATCTGCGTTTGTATAGTTTTTGATTTGTTCTTCAACTTTTCTTATAAGATTATTACTGCAGAGATCATTCTTTTCTTGAAACGATGAATTGAGAATTTCAGTAAAGATATATCAGCTTCTTTTTTTTAAAGGAAAATATTAGTTCTTAAAGATCAGCAAATAGAAAAGTTCTTAGAATATTTCCTGGTTGTAAGATTTTCTGAAAGTTGTTGCCTTTATTTAAACATTTCAGAAGCACACATTTAATCCTTAATTCCATTTTTGAATTTATTAAAAATTATTTTATAGGATCGATAATAGTAGTTTGACATAATCACCAAAATCTTAATTTTCAGACATAAAATATTTGATGTATGATAGCTCTCTTTGTGATTTCGTTACAAATTTGTTGTGCTAAACAAACTAAAGAATAAATAAAGTGAATTCGACAAATAAATCCATTAAATATTCTAGTTTAGAAATGCTTGTGATTCAGAAATTATTGCCAAGTGTTTTTTTTAATTATATTACGCAAACTCTTTTCACTTGTTGCTTTCATTATTTTTACTCCGAATAGCCAGAATCTAAGTATGCAAGATTATAATCACTAATTAGCTCACTAATAGGAATAAGTTAAATTGTACAAATATTTTTTCAGCTGTGCAACATTGCTATTGATGGCAGCTATTTCAACTGCAAAACATTTATAAATGAAATTAGTTGAAAATTTAAAATAAATTTAAGATTTTGATCGTATATAAAAACGTGTCAAGATTTTATTTAACAGTTAAAGATATATCTTTTCCATTCCTAAGAGTATCTTCAAGATATTTATTTTTGATCATTTGAAAATACAAACGGAATATAAAATATTATCAGGTGACGGTTTATATATAATGGCAACTACAAATGATGTGGCATTTTGAAGTTTGATAGGAACAAAGGAGTATTTAAAAATGCGCAATGTAGCAATCATCCGTGATGATGCAGACCTCTTTTAATAAGAATTATTATCCAGCCATCATTAAGTAACAGAATCTCTATTCTATTTATATCATGGATTTGATACTATCTGGTCATCACAGAGATGAGATGAAATGAGTTCCTTTCATTCCTTTGATATAAAAGTTCTATTCCTGGACGAAATATTTGAGCTCTTTAATTTTGGGCAGAAACCCATTCATTTTCCAAATTATTCATTTGATGGGGTTGTAATATATATAAAAATGTGTATTTAGATATGAATAGAGTCGTTTGATCGATTTTTCAGGACTTGCAGAAGACATTTTCATATTTTTCAGCAACTTCATCAAATCCTTGAATGTTTAGTTATTCAACGAGTTTAAAGCGTTGATAGTAACATTTATTCACTATATTTTGGATTAACGATATTGTTAACAATTAGATTTTTGCAGGAAACATTCTTTCCGGTTCCGATGGTTCTTTCCAAAGGTTCCGACTTAGAAGTTGTTCTCTCTGCCTTAATAGGTACAGAAATGGTGTTTGGTTGCTTACCACCTACCAATGATGGTACATACCTCCTATGGGAGGGGTTGTGCCTTGATCAGTGATGGCCCTTAGAGCTCAACCATAGTCTCTGCCAATATTGTCGTGTTGTTCTTGTTCAACAGAATTTTTCCAAATGCTTTCTATGCAGAACGGAATAGCCATTTGTAACTACTTAGTCGAACAGATTGTCTTAAATGATGATTTTATTTATTGCTGTCTCTGTTCAAATACATATTTTTTCAGATAATCGATAATAGTTCTCAGTATCTGCTAAAAACTATTTAGCACATTGCGCGTTTTGCTGGTGTGGTATGAGGTTCAATGCTGCATTTGTCCTTTTTGTTAGTATTTTTCACATAGGCTGAATCAGGGCAATACAATTGCTACATTGGAATCACTGGAATCAATTGTAGAAGTCCACAAAATGATTCAGTTTTCATAGAGTCTAAAATTTGACTCTAAGAAAGAATGCAAATCCTTAGAAAAATCCCTCGACTTAAATAATTGCTGACATTGCATGTATTATGTTTCTTTGAATAAGTTCATAGATGATTTATTAACCTTTCTTCATAGATGTATCAACTTCTTGTGTGCCAACAAGTATATCACAAGGCTTACAAAAGTAAATCAATACACAATTGATAATGGAATAAATTTCAAATATAAGAAGCCAGCACCAATGCAAAGAAAAACGGGAAAACAAGAAAATATAAACAAAAAATAAAACAAAATTGCTTACATACTAACAGAAACATAAAGTAAATAATATAATACAATTGAAGAAGCTTGGTGAAATAAAAATAAAAAATTGAAAATACAAATACAAAAGCATAAAAGTATATATGCAAATATATGTAGGCAATTACACAAATAAAATCTAAATAATACGGGGTATAGTACTATTAATATTTGTACAAAAGGAAATGAAAGATGATTCACTCTGTACAAAGGCAGATAAATGTGGAGTCCAAGCTATAGTGATCTTTAGAAGGCAGTAACTGGGTTTACGTCTTTAGGGAATAAATTTGGCGCATTCAAATATCAAATGCTTGGCATCCTGGACTACACCACTGTAGCACGAACACCTATCAGTCGGCGAAAAATTGAAGCGTTTTAAATATACTTTAAAGTTCCCATGCCAGTCAGAAACTCCGTAAGGTTAAAATTAGACTCAAGTAGTTAGCCTTTCAGCGTCTCTTTATGGAAGGACTAAATTCCTTAGTGAACTGATCGATGGTATAAGGTTTCCATTCAGATACAGCCTTATCTTTAAAGACATTCTTTAAATAAGATTTCGGAATACTTATAGGAATGAAATTTACTAACTTTTTCGTACTTTGGCAAGCCAATTGGCACTCTCATTGCCATAGATTTTTGTATGAACAGAAGAAAAGAAAACGAGCACACCTTTGCCTCGAAGAAAATTCATATTGAATTGTGTTTTAAAAATTATTTGGTTTAGGGAATCGATATTGTATTTAACGATATAAAAATGTGCGAAATTTCCTTAAAAGCGATTCAAATTATTTACTGAGACAACTATAACTTTTAGACATGTTTTGGGGCATATTCTAGCATCATTCGAAGTTTGTAGCTGTAAAGGAAATGAAAATAATTGGCATTGGATTTCAACCCATTTGATGATATCTGGGAAACGTCAAAAAGTCTGCTGTATATAATTGAACGAGAAAGGTATTTAAAATGTAAGGTTTGTCGTGTATATAAAATAGATAACTACACCTATTTTTCCAAGGGCAAACTATCGAAGTATATTGAAATAAAAAATAAATTTTTACCTGTATTTGATGAAATGATAATTATTATATTATTCAAATGATTAATGAAAGTAATATACATAGGTTGTTAAATAAGAAATGATCATTAATTTATAAAAATTAATTACTGTTAGTTATCCTCTGAAATTTGATAAGCATTCTCTATTTATCCCCTTTGCATCCCTATTAGCACAGAATACTAAGAAGGATGCAAAGTATATTTTTACAATATTGACCGGCATTCAGACTATCGAACACCATCGTTCAATATATTGTATATATAGTGCAATATTTTGTACTAATAGGAATGTAATGCACGTATCAAGTCTTTTTTTCCAATCATCAACCAAATATTGGAAACTATTTTTTGGCAACCCCTTAAAACGTGCCACTACCACTTTTATCACTGATTCTGATATGAAAATTACCCCAGTGTTTCTATTGATTCGAGAAATGGAAAATAAATGTATGGTGTTAAATCAGGACTGTAAGGAGAATGGAGAAAATACGATGTTGCTTTTTGAATGATAATGATGAATGGTCTCGGAACCCAACTCCTATAACAACACATACAATGGGAAATTTCTCAATGGGCAAAGTGGGTACCACCAAATGAAATGTTCAGTCTTTCATATAGATCTCTTAATGTGATTCGATGTTCTTTCCTCACTATCGCAGTAGCTATTTAGATATTTTTTTCATTTGAGCAATCGAATTTCTTTGAAATTCATTCATCATCCATCTCAAACCATTTTAAACATTTTTTAGCTGTGCTAAACGGAAGGAGAAAACGCCTCCCACCTATACAGTTCCAGTAAACTACAAAGATTTCAAATGAGAATTGTTTGAGACAAAGCCAAAATTTCATTGCATTTTCCACATGCCATATCTGTCTTTGGCACTATGAAACAATGACATCATAATCACAAAATAATTTGAAATGATCATTCTTTGTTGAACAATTCTAATAAAATGTTGTAATAATTTTCTTCTCAATAAATTTTAACAAAGCTTGCAATAGAATTTAAGTATTCAATGTATTTCTTAATTGTTTTTTTTTTCTCAGCTTCATTATTATTTTTCAATAAAAACTTAAAATAATTCCTTTTTTTTGCCAATTTAATTTACATAATTTCCTAACTGCCACGTCAGTTTCTGCAGATAGTTAAGTTTCAATTTAAAGCTATTTAAAGAGAATTTCTAATTAGATTGATTATTTTAAAATTATTTAGAAATGAAGGAATTACTAAAAAAAAAAAGATTTTAGATTACATAATTCCCTTTTCTTTGAAGGAATAAGCCTTTACTCTGAAAAAGAATTGGCTTAGTACTTAAGTTTCAGCAACAAATAATCAACTTCACTGAAGGGAAATGAAATCCCAGCAGAAATGCTTAGTTAGAAGAATCTGCAAATTAAAATTTGAAGAATCTCTGATCTAAATTTTGATTAGAATAATTTTATTTCCAATCTTATGAAAGTTTATTCTTATTAAATGGCTGCATTCAACGAAATGTAATTTATATAATAATAGGAAATATGATATAAAACCTTTTTTCACCAGTTTAAGAATTATTTTACGCTTAAATGATTTAATAATTTATATAAATGTAAGACTTTCTTATCTTCCCTTGCATTTAGAGCCCTTCTTGTTCTTTTATAGTGAATCGTTATTTCATTATATGGCTGTAATTTATATATGTGTAATTTATAATATCAGAATATACTTTATTAAATAATGTTCGTTTCATTTGATTTCTTCAGTTATTTACAATAATTTTAATATGAATTTCTGTAGAATTTATGTTAACTACAACTTTCTATATCTATCTTGTTATTTTTTATTCTTAAAACATCCATATTTTTCTTATTTACTTATTCTTAATTAATAATCTCAATTACAAATTATGCTAATTCTTATAAATACAAATTGAATTAATTTTGTTTTAGTATTTTTAATACAATTTAAAAATATTCCGATTTTAGTCTACATACATCAAAGGATCCCACAATAAATGTGTATTTCTTTCAAAATCCACAAAGATTCATTTATAAGAAAAAAAATGTTTTTGATAATATTAGACAATTAATATTATCTTCATCCTGATTTTTAGTCATCACGCTCTTATGCTTTTATACCAAGAAATTTTCTCAATTTTAAAAGAAAAGAAATGATAATCAGTTTCAAAAGAAATAACTTTCGATGTAAAGTTTCTAGACTTCAGTTTCACATAACCCTAAGAACTTAACCTTAAGAAGGCTTGCTAAGTAAATGAAATAATGTCTAAAACATGCGAATAAAGAACTTACTTATAGAAATAAATTAAGAAAAAAAATGAAAAAATTCATGATTTCAGGAAATAATTAAAAAATTATGATTCCAGGAAATGGAAATATACTTAGAAGTATTTGTAATCACATATTTGTAAGTTTAATGTAATGTAAAATTGAAAATCTGAGAAACTGTTCATTCTTTAGAATACACTTAGAAAGAATATTTTAAATAGAATTTATGAAAAATATTGGCAAACATTTCGAAAAATATTTCCCAGCTAATAACAATATTTTTTTATAAATGTTATTAATAAGTGACTTTTCTTAGAAGTATACTTCAAATTTTAAAGAGAAATATTGAAACAAATTATGAAAATACACATGAGCGATAAAAAATAAATAATTTGTTGAAAGTCTTATCAAGGTGGAATCGAGATATCATTTTCTTCATCTACATATCCTTCATTTCTCTTTGAAAAGAATCAGAATTATCATCTTCAAATTCTTTCTTCACCACTGCGCTACCTTTTCTTCTTACTCCTTGGGGTCAGTTTTCTTGTTTCCTTTTATACTCGAGATCCTTCAAACCATTATTAACAACTAGTTTTAGCTCATGATAAGTATTTTGTATGTAAATCACAAGACTGATTTTTTTAAAATATCTTTTATTAATTTGGCATAAAAGAAAGAACATGTTGAGGTAGAACACTTCCATTTTCTTAGATTTAATATTTATCTCAAAATGCATGAAAAATATAATTTTTTTTTTTACATTGAAGGAAAATTTTTAACAACCGAAAAGGTTGCCTAGGGTAATCCAGTCCCTTATCCCGTTTTTTAGGAGAAATCTAAAATTGAAAATTACGTTTTCATGTTCTACAATGAAATTTACTGTCTGAAGTATTTTCATTAAAAAAAAATATTAATGACGTTACAATACATCGAAACTCCAAATGCCAAATTATGATCTTTATTATAATCAAAGATTTTGTGATCACATGGGATATGGATTTTGTGACCATTATCAAGTTGGATATGGAGAAATGATGGCATAAAGTTCTGACATAAAATTAATATTTCCTATTAATATAAAAATAAAAGGTCATAGCACTCACTTTTCTATGACAATTAATAATATTTTCACATTAAGTCGGAAAAAAAATTATATTTTCCTCATCTATTTTTGATCATACATCTATCTGATACTATAATCAAAATACTCACTTTTGAATTTAATTTTTTTCAACTGCACAACTAAACATATTGTCATGAAAAAGCTAGAAGATAAATATACTTAAATATAAAAATATAATGTAAGAATGATCCTCATATAGATGCCTAAAAATATTAATAATTTGATTCCACCAAACTAAACCACTTGTTCAAATTTAAATTTTAAGTTGCAACTTCTCGTAGATTCCAAAGGGACAATTTTATGCAATTCTGATAATAAGATTTCCAAAATTTCCATACAATTATTAAAATATAGAAACAGAAAATTTCGGTCCACATGTTCTCTGAATCTAATCCTGCATTTCAAATAAGTCTGTAGGAAGGTGAAGAAGTATTTTTCATTTAATTTGTTAATACAGATATTTGTATTTAAATTTGAGGATTTGATACAGAGTTTTATTATTTGTAATTTTTCTTTCAATAACACTAATCTTAGGCAACAATTTTGAATGGAAAAAGGAGTTAATACGACATAAAAATCGTAAACGTTTTATGAGTGAAATTCAAAATTGTATTTTTCTAGTGCTTTCTAAGAGTATAATTTTACTTTTAAAGAATGTTGACGTTTTAGAAAACATTTTCCTAAAGCAACAAAAAGTGTATTTACTTTAAATACGCTTAAATTAGCATTTATTTGTTGAAATGCATTAGTAAAATGCAATATTTTCAGCCCAATTCTAACTTTAAAATATCTTTAAATTTTCAAATAAAAAGTTGTGACTTTTAAAGTATGTTACTAAGTTCCGGGTAATTTTTTTTAAAAAGCGTTCGAAAATATTTATATTTTTCAATATTCATATAAAAAAGATAAAAAAAATAATCTATGAAACAAAAATACACCTGTTAAATGGCAAAATATATTTTAAAATTGGAAAGAAAGTTTTTATGCCTCTTGGGGAAAAGGGGTATAAAAGGGTTTTCTAGTTTAGAGATTTATCAAATGATCTGTTTAAAATATTGTAACTAATTTAAGAAAAATATTATCTAGGTCCTGAACTAAAAAATAAGTTGCATTTCTGTCTATTTTTTTATATCGGGGTTCGATTGATAAATAACATCTTTCATTTTTTTTTCATATTGTAAAAAATTTAATTAAGTGTAAAATATATGTAAAATAGCATTAAAACATATGAAAATGCAAATATAAAAATCACGGTAACTTCCAGAAAAATAGAATTAGCAACAAAATTCAAACGGTTTTAGGAAGAAACCTACTCAAACATTAGAAATATTAAATGAAAAGTGTTTATAATTTTGAGAAAAAAAAAAGTCCTTTTCAACGTAGTCGCCTACCTTCAAGAATTTAAATTATTATTATTTTTTTTTTTGTAAACAAAATTATTTTTGTGAACCAAAGAGGAATTATAAGTAACTAGGGATTCCAGTTCTATAAGTAAATATTTTCTTCCTAATATTATATTAAAATTATTTGTTATATGAAAAGCAAGCTTTCTTCCATATGATTATACCAAATTTGAGCAAAAAATATGTATTTGATTTTAATTTATGAAGAAAATTCTATCATATTTAAATCGATATTCGTAAGAAAATTTTATTATATTTAAAGAGATATTTGTAAGAAAATTCTATCATATTTAAAGATATATTCGTGGGAAATTTCTACCAAAGTTCAGGATTTCAGAAAATGCAACTAAAAATGGAAAGTACCGTTAAAACATATGTAAATACAAATATAAAAATCAGCATAACTTCTGAAAAAATAAGACTTTGCAACAAAGTTCAAAGAAACTTACTCAAACATTAAGAATATCAAATAAAAATAAATTCATAATTTCACAAAAAATATTGACTTTTCAACGTAGTCATCTACCTTAAAGAAATGTCGTAATTTTTTCTCAAACAAATTTATTTTTATGAACCTAGGAGGAAACATAAATAAGGAGAAGTTTTAGTTCGAAAAGTAAAACTTTCTTCTACCAGTTATTATATTTGACATCGAGGTAAAATTAATAAACAAGTAGCAGTGAATTCAAACTAAAATAAACTCTAGTAATATTTACAGTCTGGTCTGTCGGATTTCTAAGAAACAGCATGAGTAACATAAATGCAAAGAAATAAACTGAAACAAAACAGAAGAGAAAAATAATAAAGGATAAGGAATGTTAAAATGTCAAAGGAGCAAGTCGATTGTTATATTGATGTTTTTATATTTTTTATTTTAACAAAATAAACCGCTTAGCTGCATTGCATAAACACATGGGAAGTCCAAACTACATTTGTCAAAGTCGAAAGAAACTTTGTTGCAGGAAATGTTGCTAAATACTCAAAAAACATGACAAGTGTTTTGTTTTTTGCTAAAATAAACAGAAAAGGAAGGACAGCCAGCAAACCAAAGACAAAAAAATTACATATAGAAGTACGACAACTGCAACCTTGAAAACTGGAAATAAAATGCTGCATCCTTTTGATAGAACCTTCTCTTCTCTTGCCTTTACTTCAAAAGAGAAGGAATGATTTACTAAGAAATCCCCTCACACAAAAAAAAGACACTACGAAAATATTTTTCCTTTATCCTGCAACCATCTTTAAATTGCGATACTAAAAATTGCGACCATTATTTCTGCACAGAAAACCTTTTTGTGTGTGATACTTCTTGTGGATGAAATAAAAAAAAAATTACAAGGTTTTCTTCCACAAATTTTCAATAAACTAATATTTTCTAAGAAAAATTGCATGATCAAAGAAATAAGCGAACTTTGAAAATTTTATTGCAGTTTTCACATCAATAAATATGAAATATTTGATATTTTCATGCATTTAAATGTATTTCTTTTCTAACAGCAAAACAAATATATATATATATATATATATATATATATATATATATATATATATATATATCATTTTTCAATTTTTGAAAAAGAAGTGTGTGCGTTCTTGCGTATGTATGCGTGTGTGAAAATAATGAACAAGCGAAAGAAGAAATTCCTGTCCAAATATAAAAATCAGAATCCGAAAAAAAATTGAAAACCGTCTTGAAGAAAAAAAAAGTCCTAAAATATTATTGAAAAGGCATCTATCTTCTTACCATTAATATCCAATATATATGTCATTACTTATTAATATTCATTACTTCCACAAAGCAGAATTCTTCATTAGCTTTGGCATTGTTAGAAGAACCTGTGTGTGGGGGGGGGTGCGTGTGAGTGCGTGCGAGCGGGCTTTTTAGAATTTAATTAATTAGAATTTAAAAAGCCTTAAGATATTCAACAGCGAACATTTTTATTTGTTGTTTGATAAAGTAAAAGTCAACGAAAAAAAAAAAAGAATTCAAAAGCAAAGTAGGGTAATTGGAAAAAATCAAGAACTTCACTCTTTTTGAAAACGATCCAAATATGCGAAATTAGAGAGCAGTAAAATAAGAAGTAGTTTGGGCTGCAGATCAAACTAATATTCTTCACTTAGGGTGACATTCGCAGTGGAAAGTATTGAAAGAATTTTCGAAACCAAGAATTCTTTTATTATTAAGCACTAATTCTTGGGAATTTCACTATTTCGTGGAGATTCTTCCTAAATGAAAAGATTCTATAATTCGTATAAGAGTTGACAGGATTTAAATCTCAAGCCGATACTCGATCTTCATTCGAACATACATTTAAACGAGCAGACGTCTTTATTTTTGAAGGTATTTATAACAAAAAAAATTTATTGCATAGTATGCATATTAAATTTTATTTATAGAAAAATGTTTCGCAATCAATTAAAAAAAATCGTCAGATATTAACAGTATGATCATGAACCATCAGGAATCGGAGAACTGGGTACAGAGAAATGTATTCCTGTAGTAGAGATCTGAAACAGGTTTACTGAAAATAACTGTGATTTGTTATAAAGAAAATTAAAACAGAAAATGAACAACTGTGTAAAGGAAAGATTCTTATCTCATTTTTATAAAATTTGACATAAAAATCATATTAACTAGAAATTGTTTTTATAGTAGATATTAAACTGGAAAAATTTTTGATAAATGGATTTCCATTTGTAAATGTAAGAGGGAAGTAGACACATTAATAAAAAGTCGGAGAACATCCAGTGTGCCACTTTGCAAACCTATACCGTATTAATGTATTTCCATTTGTAAATGTAAGAGGGAAGTAGACACGTTAACGGAACGTCGGAGAACATCCAGTGTGCCTCTTTGCAAAACCATATCGTATTAATGAATTTCCATTTGTAAATGTAAGAGGGAAGTAGACACGTTAATGAAACGTCGGAGAACATCCAGTGTAGAAACGTCAAGATTGTGGAACATCCAGTGATTGGAGAACATCCAATGTAGAAACGTCAAAACGGAAGAAACGTCATAATTCTTAATTTATTTTCAACCAGACGTTACGAAATAAAGGATTTAGCCTCGTTGATGTTGTAAAAAGCATTAGTAAGAAATTACCAAATATTTCAAGCTGAAAAAGAGATTGCATAGTATTGAAGAAAAATCCACTAGCAGTATAGTGTCATTCTGATGGCAAAACCGATATGGATGTGATAAAAATATAAAATTTAGGGACTAAATATGTGAAATAGTGTTTTTTAGCAAACACATCTTGAAAAAATTCTGATTTGTCATTTAATAAAAAAAATAATATAATTCATCATCTTTCAGAGCATATATCATAATGCATAAGTATAATAATGCCTCTCGACTTTTCATGCAATATATTTTTTCTATTAGATACCTAATTTAAAAATGTATTTTTAACGTATAAAATTATATCGAACTTATATCGAAATTATATCGAACTCATCTACGTATCGTACCTTAGACCTGATTTAGAGAACCATCACCTCTAAACCAGGACCCCCAGTGGTATTACTCTCGATATGGAGAACTTTTTTGACCATGACACATTTATACGTGCGCCAGCCACCACACACACGAAGAGTCTTCGGCCGGACGGGTTCGGACTCACAACCTAAGGGATGCGAATCGAACGCCCTACCAACCAGGCTATCCCGACTTGAAATAAAAAGTTTAAACAAACACACACACGCGCATATATATATATATATATATATATATATATATATATATATATATATATATATATATATATATATATATATATATATATATATATATATATATATATATATATATATATATATATATATATATATATATATATATATATATATATATATCTTCATGACAGTAAATCCCCATTCTCAAAGGAGACATAATCATTATCGGGAAATGTCTTAAATAAAAAAAAAATACTTTTGAATTATTTGTGGCTTTATATTTTTTCATGTTTTATAAAAATATTCTGTTTTTAATTATGTAAAAAGATACGCTCACAAGTATAATAATTCACCTATTATCAGATATTTATAATTACTGATAAATCTTAACTCAATGGCATAATCTTATTTTTATATCAAACCTTCTATTTTTAATTTTTCATGCATTCATAGTTACAAATCAGTGCGTTGAAAAGGAAGATTTAAAAATATATATGCATATTTTCGTAGATAATGCTTAAAAAATCATAAATTACTGAGATATAATTGTTTCTATATCAAAATAAACTGCATTTGTTTGTTTCCAAAATAAATGAAAATAATTACATTTAAAGTAATAGAAATTTACGGAGAAATATCGAATAAATGAACACATTTTTACACATTTCCATAAAACTGTTCCAAGTTGATGAGTAAAATAACTTCGTACATAAAGCATGAAACTATCACCGCATTAGTGGTATATGCAAAGATTATTTCAATACATAATTAATGAAAATACATACTACCCTAATAAGAGCAATTTCATGGAAGATGTACTTAAGAAATTAATACAAATTTCCTGCTGTTATTATTAGTAATTGATATGTTTACATTATCTCTGATCTTCAGAGGTCGCAAATATCTGGGAGGTGAATGTCAATTTGAATGATAATGATGATGCAAACAAAGAATCTGCAAACATTTCTTGGCAATTTTCTATAGAAACTTGAAACGGAATATACCGAAAAAATCTAAAAGTGTGTCGCAGCGATTGATTTTGATAAAAATAAAATGTAATAAATGTAATTAGGAGGGAATTTCTCACTGCCTATGTTTGTTTGAAAATTTTGCTAACTTGCAAATGAGACGTTGTTTATAATCTTCGAGCTTTTGCAGTTATGCATACAAAATATTCCTTGAATAAATAAAAAGTTATTTTTATTACAGACAGAATTTGTCTCTAATTCGTAATTTCCAAATTTTATTAACTTCTTCATACATCCATTAGATCCCATCAGTATTCTTTGGTTCATATTCCATTAATATATTTCCGCCTTATTATATTTTGTATTATTAATTGAAAGTTCTCAAATTTTTAATAAGATTGAGTTTAATGGTTTTATTAGAGATTAAATGCTTTCAGAGACAATCAGAATGTAGTAATGCTTTTAAAGCAGAAAAATTGCAAAAAAAATTAAGATTTAGGCTTTAAAAATATTGAATTCCATGATATTATTTTCATATATACGTCAGGAGATCAATTTTATTTCATTTGAAAAGAAATTAATCTTGCTTAAATCACATTCTGTCAAAAAAATAGCAGGATATTTATTACTGTTCATAATTTATAAAAGTAAAATTCAATGTAAAAGTGTCATTTGATTTGGCAGAATATTCTCAGAAAAAATATGTAAATTGATTCTCATAAAGGGTCTATATATATGTAATAATATTTTAAACTCTTAATTTAATCCAAATTAATTTTCCAAAACTTTATTTTAATTTAGCCCATAGTAATTTCATTCTCTTATTTCTTGAGACAATTCCACTTTCTGTTTAATTAATTCAATTGAAATTGTGTAAAAATTGCTGCGCAATCAATCAACGTATCAAATAAAAGTGATCCCTTCGGTGCCCTTGCCAAAGGTCACCACGTGTATTGAATTGGCGCGTGGCCGGAAATCCCATGTTATATAAGACTAGTGATCATTTGTTTCGTCCCCTTTCGTATCTTCTTTACTTCTTCTTTTGTGTCGCATGCGCCTTCTTGTAAATAATCATGTCTGCCGAGAGTGAATAAAACGAAATTAAAAATACAACGTCTCGCCTATGTCTTCAAAATTCAATATATATATATATATATATATATATCAAATTTTGAAATTGAAACTTTTATGCTTAGTCTTTTAATTGATTTTGCTTATTGAGAGAACTCCAGATAAAATTGTTTACACAGATCGGAGTAATTCGGACGATTCAAAATAAACGGAGATATACAAGAAAAAAAACAAGCTTTAGGGCTATCTGAATATACGTAAACTTAGCAAAACGGTCATTCTTTTAATATTTTCCAATAACATTGCTCTAAATTATGAATGTTTATCTTTAGTCATGAAGTTATTAACAACGGAACAACACTAAATAAGATTTCGACATCTAGGGTTTTCTTTACATTTTTATTGCAAATAAATAACATATAAACTGTTTTCTGTTGCATAATACATAAAATAACCACACAAAAAATTGATTAATTTAGCAGTTAATTAAAAATGTTTGGAGCAGATCAAAAAGAAATTTCAAATACTTATTTTATTAATCACTCCTTTATAATTGAAGCATTCGCTCTTTCTCACATAAAAACACACTCACACAGTCACACATAAAAAAACGCTTTTGATTTGCCTGTTCACTTTAAGATTTTTTTTGTACTTAATATCTTTTTTATTGAAAGCTTATTATATAAAGAAAATAATTATAGAAAAGTGTATAAGCTTTCGTTTAATTATTTTTTACAATGGCTTTTTTTAGAAGTCTAATGGTGCATTATACATGCAATGGTGTTGTACATAAGGTATTATTTTTGTACTATATTAAATATGGTTTCATTTATTTATATATATCACGATACAAATTTTTTATTTAATAAAAATTTTACTCCTGCAGTATTTTCCAATAATTGAAAATCTCATAAATTCTTTATACAACCATATTTGGATCCCATTTGTTCGAAATGAAACTTGCTGGAAATCAATAAAATATAACTTGAAAAATAATCGGATTAGAATCTGATTGCTTATATCGATATTTTCCTTTAATCTTAGTATTTGTTTAAAAGGGGAAATATCATTTCAGTTGAAAGTAACGCTGAATGATATTCTTCGTCTTCCAATACATTTTTATAATTATTTCATTCCTGCCAATGAACCCTTTTGAGAAAATGAAATGCCATCTCCCAAAAAAAGTGAAAGTTTTACTATTATGAAAGCTTTTAACTATTTCAGAACATCTTGAAAGCTATTTGGCGGAAATTAGTAAAATTTATAGTGATGCTTTAGCTCTTTCTATTTCTATTGGCATCAAAACTGTTGCGAGTTTCCATTATTATTATTATTTATTTGTTATTTTTTGCGAAATTAAAAATGAAAAATGTGCTTTTTCAAAGTATACTTTTTTATTTACTTTATATTTTAACGTATATTAAGAATTATTGTCAAAATATTCTTATATTTTGAGATATATTTGAAAAGCAAGAAATATCAATATACTGTCGGAATTCAAATTTTTAATCGCTTATATTCAAGATGACAAAATATGCTTTTTTTTCAAAATTAGAAAATGCTACATGTATTTGAGCTATTTTAATTCAGAGAGTTTTGATATATTTGTGAAATTGGGTGTGGTTATTTACAAAATTAATTAAGTAAATACAAAATTGTAAAGTGTAAGTAATTACAAAATTTAAAAAAAGTAAAGACTAAATTTAAATAAAAGTAAATAGGAAGATACATTTACATGAAAAATTGTTCATAAAGACTTATAAAGACCATATTTCTGATTTCTAGATATTGATAATTTTATTGCACGGTAATTGTTTTTTGAATAAAGATGAGTGCCCGTTATTATTTTTTCACTGACTATGCAATTAACTATCCCTGGGCTCATAGACCACTTCAATTTTAAATTTAAGAATTAGAATTTCTTTATTAATTCTTAAAATAATTAGCCTTAAGATAATATTTTTGCATGATGGTACTAAATCTGCCCCAATTCATTTTAGTTAAAGGATTTCAGGGAAAGTAAAGTTTTTTTGTTTTTTTTTCTGAGGGAAAATATGATGATTGCAATTTAAATATTTGTGCGAATTACAAAATTTCACAATTAAACCAACTATCAAGCTTTATAAATTATATTTGTTTTCTTTGGATATATGATAATGAAGCATGGCAATCCATTTGCAGAAAACAAGCTGATTTGCTGGCGTCCTGGAATAAGGGTAGCGCGTCTTCCCCTTGATCCCGGTCCGGGTATGGTTGCTGTTTCTGTGTTCTGTCTGTAAGGTGTGTGAATGTGACCCACCGTAAAAAAGTATTGTGAAAGCGAATGTGAAGCATGAAGTAGCAAAGTCGTACTCTTGGCTCAAGTTGGCTCTACTGAAAAAAACAAGAGATGCTCTCTCAGCTTAAATCACTGACAGATAACTAACTGTCAGCGAGCTTAAAAACTGCCATAAGTTGCAAACGCAAATTGCTTATCTAGTGGAAACTAAAACATTGTAAAACTGTCATTGAAAGCTTTCTTCTGGGTCAGAATATTCTCCACTATTAGGAGGCTTATGAAAGTATTTTGGTAAATTAGGCTTATGAAAGTATTTTTCAAAATCAGGAGACATATTAAAATATGTTTGCTCTGAAGTATCCAAAACTATTAATGACTGATTAAAAGAAGAAATATTAGCATAATTTTCATGCGAAAACTTGCACTTGATGTTTCATTTACACAACTATGAATAAATTATTTGCTAATACTGAAGCACATACGGTTCCTTCTAGAAAATTGCTTCAGAAATTCTATGAGAAATAATATAAATATGTTTTTTGAAACAAACACGTGATCTAAACAAGCTCAAAAATTATCTTAAATATTCTGTCTCATAATTTCGAGTCCACGGAGTGAACAATGGGCTATTTGAAATATTAAGCGGAAATCCAGAAGTGAAATTTCAGGAAGATTTAAAAAGAACGGAAAAACATTATCAGGGAAAAATTTTAATTACTGAACTATTAGATTATTGTTAGGGGCGTGAATTATACTGTAATGAAGGTTTCCTGGTACAAGGATATTCCAGACAAATTTTGAAAAAAAAAAAAGACAGAAATTGTTTCGCTATCAAAGATAATAATTTCTGATCATCTAGTGAACCTTCGATTTAAAATGTTACATGTAAACTTATTTATTTATTTATTTTTCTCTATAAAAATTCAACAAATTTGCAAAATAAGTGCAATATTTATGAAAAAAGAGATGCTTTCAGGTACAGCAAACCACAGATATCATCTAAAAATGTAATGCAACTTGAAATTTTTTACAAGCTTGTGTATTTTCTTGAATGCCTTGAACAATTTTAAAGTGAGTTAGTCGCAGAGTTAAATCTTTATTGTAATGACATATGTAAGAAATAACATTTTTTATCCTCAATGTCTTAGGTAAGCGCTACATATTTTTCATCGCGTTAAGCGATGAAAATTGCACGTTTGATTATCATATATCTATTAACTGCAATATGAAATATTAAAAAGAAGAAAAAATCTTGTTAAAGCATGGCACTAAATATCAATGATTGTACATAATATCTGCAAGGATGCAATAAATAAAAGAATGAAAGTAAAGTAAAGGATGAAATAACAATAAGTAACGGGAGTAAAGGATGAAAAAATAATTTTCATCCTCAGTATTTTAGATAAGCAGTACATATTTTTCATTACGTTAAGAGATGGAAATTAGAGACTGTCTTATATCAGTTTACTACAATATGGAAAATTAGAAAGCAGAAAAAAAATTCTGTTAAAGCATAGCACTAAATATTAATGATTATGCATCATACCTACAAGGATGTCATAAGTAAAATACCGGGTATCCCGTAAATTTGTAAATACTTTAAAAATTCATAAAAATTTAAGGACTGGGTATATTTGAATGCGGTTTGCGAAACTATTATTCTCATGAAGGGGGATTTTTTTTTTTTTTTTGATACAGAAAGAAAAATATTGTCAAAAATTTGTCAATAGAGGGCGCTGCACACAAGCAAATCAGTGGAAATATGCAAATTAAAGTCTTATGAAAGGCTGAGTGGGCGATTGACACATCATTTCTAAAGGTTTGCATAAGGTTTGTATTAAGATGTTGACACTGGTGGATAAAGCACTATTGGTAAAGTTGTTTTATGTCAGCAACGAATCGGCGGCTGAAGCCTTACGAAAGTTTACGACCCAGAAATGATTGAAGAAAGGTTCAGGTCCGATCACTCCTGCTGGACTTGTTTCCCTAGTACGCCGTTTCGAAGAAACTGGAACTTTGTGTTATCGGCCACGCAGTGGTGCACCTCGTTTAACAACAGTCCGTACCCCCGATGTCTCTTCGCAAATGGACACGCTAAGGAAACAGTCACAAGTACAGTCAGTAGCGCACGAGAAGTGGCACAAATAACTGGTATACCAAAGACTTCGGTGTATCGTATCCTTCATGGTGTATTGCAATTATACCCATACAAATTGCAATCGCTACATCAGCTCTTACCAAATGATACAGCTAAGAGATTGGAATTCTCAAATTGGGCTTTGGCGAAAATTAAAGATGATCCGCGATGGCTGCTGAAAATATTGTGGACAGTTGAGGCTCATTTTGCTTTGCATGGAGCAGTTAATACCCATAACTGTAGAATATGGACACATGAGAATCCACATGCCTACACTGAGAAGCCCCTGCATTCACCACTGGTTACTGTTTGGTGTGGTTTCACTGCATCCATTATTGTAGGCCTTTTTTTTTTTTTTTTTTTTTTTTTGAAAAGCCCTGTAAAAAAGCAGGATGGAAGACAGGTTCAGTTAATGAAACAAGTTACTTGGAAATGTTATAGAAGGAAGTGATACTGTCCTTATTGGAACACGATGTCCTTGACACAGTGACATTCATGCAAGACGGGGCACCTCCTCACATCGACACCGAAGTGAAGGCATTTTTGAGAAGAACTTTTACTGAAGAACTGATAATCAGCTGTCACTTTACATATGAATGGTCCCCACGCTCACCAGATTTAACACCCCTTGATTTTTGGCTATGGGGTTAGCTTAAGTCTCGGGTGTACCGTCATAGGCCAACTTCGTTAGTGCAGCTAAAGGAAGCCATTCGCCACAAAATCTCATGCATTTATCCGTATATGCTATATGATGCAGTTACCAGTGTTGTCTCCCGCTTCCAAACTGTTATTTGTGGTGATGGCGGACACATAGAACAAGTACTGTAGTACTGGTGTGATACGCATGTAAACAATTGTTTGCATGCAAATAAAAACATTTTTCTTGTAGAATTGTATGTTTTGCTTGTGTTTAGCGCCCTCTATCGACAAATGTTTGAACTATTTTTTTTTGTATGAAAAAAATCCCCCTTCATGAGAATAAAAGTTTCGCAAATCGCATTAAAATATATTCATTTCTTCAATTTTTATGAATTTTTAAAGTATTTGCAAATTTATGGGACATCCGGTTTATTGTTTTATATTCATTTTGCCAAATTTTTGTAACCTACTTTTCACCTCGTTAAATAAACGCTTATAAAGTGACCGATTTTATTTAGATTATTTATTAAACGCAATAAGTTATTTAAACAACTACATTTTTTATAATTCGTAAATATGATTAAACATTACTAAAATCAGTTTCTTACTCGCTACTGGAATTTCGATAAACTTACAGGATAATAAGAAAAGAAATAAAGAAAATTTAACATCGAATAACTATCGCATCTGTAGAATAGAAATATTGATAAAATTATCCCATGTGATCTATTAAATTGCTAAAAACTATTCTTTGCTTGCGATATTGAGCAAAGCAACAAGCGCATTCCCACTTTGAAACAATGGCAGGAATTTAAACGCATTTTTAATAAACAGAATTGAAAGTGGGAACATTTAAAAGGAGGAGACAAATGAATATAAAATCAATCCTGATGATAAAGATTTCAATATTCTCAGTGATTAAAAGTCAAATGCATTTCGAATGCTAAATAGATCATTACGAATCATTTGGAAATATAATTAAAAATGAAACTTTTCAGAGTTTATGAGAGTTAGGTATATAATTAATCAAGAAAAAGATACAAGTTTTAGCATATTCTAATAGTAAAGAAAATTTGTTTAGTTTCACTAGTATTCATTTGGGAATTTCCAATTATAAGCTGTTGTTTCTAAGTTTCTAAATAAAATCTACCATATCAAGGAACAAAAAGAATATGGAAGTAAGCAACAGTAAGGACCTTCCTATCCAGAATCAGCTGAGAATATATGATCCAAAAGTTCACGTTTCGTTAGACGTCAACCTCATACCCGCTAATGAGACATTATCTATTCCAACCACTCTCGAAAGAGCATCATAATTAAAGTTTTATCACCATAAAAAAATATACTTTTGGCTTGACATTTTCAACGCAACTAAATGGTAACACTAATTACACATTCCGCTGAAAACAACACTTTGTTAATACTATGATAAGATAGCAACACACTTGTTACCAACAGATAGAAAGAAAATATGCTTTTAAAAAACAGAATACAGGAGGTTTGTTGTATGAGTAAAACATTTCTTCTCGACTTTTTCTATGTTAAATTAACGTAGCGTGGAAAATTCTTTTATCTAAAATGTTTCAGTGCCATCCTAGATGATTAAATGCATGAGATTGAAATGGGTTAGAACATGAATCACAGGGAAGAAATTATGGTCTCAGAAAACGCAATTAGGAAACTATGGAGAAGAGTAGAGTTATCTTGCAAGTGAAATGCGATTTGTCTCCCCAGTTGAGTCTTACTAAATATGTGATGGATTTGGAAATCCCTTTTGTTTCTGCTTTCCATATTTAATGCTGTAGTGAAAATATTAAAAGTACTATTGAGATTACAGATCTATACATCATATTATTAGAATAATTTAAAATATGGAAAAATGTAAGAATTTTTTTAAAAAAATTAAATCTGCTAAGGCAAATTTCAAGTTATTAAACTAACTGTGTTATTTTAAGTCACATGGTATAAATCCGACAAAAAAAACACCATGTTCTCACAGGACTCATATGAAATCACCAACACTTAGAAAATGGATGGTTTTTGACCATCTCAAAACCAATCGAATTTAAACGGTTTTAAACAATTACGTGACTATCAGATTATGCCTGCATTGATATTTAGAAAACGGTGGTCTCTTTTCATCCCAAAATCGTTCGATTTCTAAAATATTATCTGCCTATCGCTATTTCGTGTTCATTCACGTTTTCTTCAGAGCATTAACTTCTTACTACTCTGACCGAACAGGAGAATCGAGTACACGGCGGAGATTCGCTTCAAGTTGTAACTTTTTTGGCGAAAAAGTTACCAAATATGTCAACATTAATTTCTAATAACACTAAAAGAGAAAGATTGATCCCTCAAAAATGATAAATAGCCAGTTTTCTGCCCGTGCATTTTGAGGCTTCAAAAACCCCAAACCAAAACAACATCATGTTCTCACATGATAGAAATAACTTATTGTACTTAAGTGAGGTTCATGATATGCATGATAATCATAAAATCATGATATGCCTTTTAAATAGTTCAGTTTGTTCTTTACCGCATCTTTTTTATTAATACGGAGGATTTTTGCTTCAGATTTGTCTAGGAATAATATTTCTTATAATATTTTAACTCTGATATTTATTAAACTTATGAAACATGCAAAAAATATGTAATAAATATTTTCCTGTCTGATTTCCTGATTTCCTATTTTCCTTCCTGATATCCATCAATTTCTCAATTATTTTCATTAGAGAATAAAAGTTTGATTCGGTTAATTTATATTCCAAAGTGTATGAAATGAACTTATGGTTTCCTTGGGGCTCTTTGAATGACTTTTAGCTTTTTAATTTTGTTTTGAAACCATGTTAAAACTTTCTAGAAGTGATTTCGAAAATCTTCAGGGAGTTTCTTACTCTTTTTGTATCCATATATGAAAAGCTAAAACTCACTTCCTCTGGTAGACTAGACAGTAATAGATTTGTCCCCCCATACAACCAAGGAGATTGTAATTTGATTATAAATTAAGGCAAAGAATCAACAAATTTATTTGGCTGTTATACTCTGCAGCATTTTGAAATATGATGAAGTTGATATCATCTTTTAATTCTCAATTAGTAATATTTACATACGGACATTAAACCGTAGGAAAGAAATCCAATTGATAGTTACTATTTTATTTTATAATAAAGAAATTTAAACCAGAGTCTTATATATATATTAATTTAAATATATTACCTTTTGATACTTTTATCCCATTTGAAATTCCTGTAGTATTTGTAGTGTTGATGCTTATTTAATATTTTAGGCTTATTGAAAAATTATTCATTAATTAATTGTAAATTTAAAAAAATACAATTCCATCAATAGTTTCGCGAAGATAATGCATTTAGCTATTTTTCTCACAATTTATCTCTTATTTCTTCGATAATAAGTTATTTCGCTATGCTTCTAATTATTGGATATATTCTGAAAAATAAACTTTGGTCGGATTCCAGGAGTTAAATCTGTACATATAACGTAAGCAGCACAGAAATTATTCTAGTTATTCATTGCTGAATGAAACAGTCAAATGCAAACATATATTTGCACGAACTCTCAGCTGCTTCGTTGAACGTTTTTTAAAGCTTAATTTAATACTTCGATAATTAATAGGGCAGCAACACATTATTAGAAATTCTCTGGATAAGACAGCCAAATTCTCCAATACTTTCTGTCAAATGTATGATGTCATAAAAGAAATCAAGAATATGTGCCAAACTGAAAATTTAATAGGGATTGGAAACAAGTTCAACATGGTTAGATTCGCTATCGCTGTAATCTAATTTTAGAAATTGATGACCATATCTTCCAAAATTATGATCTCACATAAATTGTTTTTGCATTCATTGAAAACTAAAATAATTACATTTTTAACTATACTTATTTCATTCTTTTCACAATTTTCAAGAATTATTTTAATTAAATTTTAATATTTAATTTAATAATGAATCTGTAAAATTTTTTATTGTTAAAACGAACCTCAAACTAATTTTTCAATCTATATTCAGATTTCAAACGTGTTTCTGCCATTGTTTAAATTAAAATCTTAAAAAAAAAAAATTACATTAATTCCGTCTTTCCACTTTCTCTTTTATTTCTTTGTATACTTTTTTATTTACACTCACAATCCTTTGTAAAAGTCAAATAACATGAAATTTTTAAAAAGACATTACATATTTACCTTTCACATATTAACTTTTTACATTACATATTAGTTTAAAAGGCGTCCTGTCCTAAAGGAAGCTTGTCTTCCCTGTGATCTCAGCGACCAGGTTCGAGTCCTGGTTCGGGCATGGCTGTTCTTTACCTTCTGTTCTATCTGTGAGGTGGGTGAAAGAGCTCTCTCTCCCTGTAAAAAGGAGTTGTGCAAGAGAGTGTGTGAGTGTCATCTTAATGGGAGCTAGAAATCAGACGTCTGCCCTCGGGTGCTCAGTAACCTTTATCCTCAGAAGCTACTGCGCAAACTCGGCTTAAATAGCTGATAGCGTTAGCGGGCTTGTCTATGGCAAGTGCCATAATTATTGATATTTAACAACAGTTTAAAATATCAATAATCTAGGTCGCCAAATGCGGCTAATGCTGTAGTAAATCATTTGCATATTTTTTTTAGGACAAGATTAGTGCTAAAATGATGGAACTGTGCAAATCATGAAAAACTGCGTTCATAAGAAAAGGAAAAAATATAACAAATTAGTGCAGAGTGCCAAAAAATATAACATAATTTTAATTTTCTGTACTTACTTCAGATAAATATATAAAGTAAATTATGTACTTATATTAATCTTCCTTTATTCTTCAACTTTCTTGGCAGATCTTTTGACTCTTCTTTTAACACGTTAAGGGACGCAAAGAAATTTGTCTGACATACGCCTGGGACAGCACGTTTTTGTGAACCTGCATAGAAAAAAATATATAAAATTAACATCACTTTGTTATTTATGAAGCAATTAAAGATGGGTCGTGCAATGCAAGAAAACTCGTGAGCTTCCCATAATGAGTTCATTTGATTATATGTCCTATTAGGGGTATGGATTTGCTTAAAATGCAAATAATTTTCTTTTTATACATGAATCAATAAATTATAATAACTAGTAATGTATCTAATATTAATAAACATTTATTTCACATGAAAACCACAGTTACAACATCCTCCCGAAATACATAAAGTTATACAAATCGAATTTCTGTTTGCATTTGTTATTCTTTTTATCCTTTGTTTGTCATTCAGGTCCATAGGAATTTTTCAAATTCTTTTTCAGTTATCACCAAAGCTGGCACCATGGTTTATGACGATATTTTTATTTATATATTTTAGTTATGACGATATTTTATTCAACTTTGTTCCCTCTCGAACTGTTTGGCCTGGTGTACAAGGCAATTCCTCGTAATGCATGACGAAAATGCAATGTTGCGTCAGGCATCGCGGAGCAATTGGCTGAAAATGTACAGATATTGGCAATGCTATGAGCGCGAGGATAGAATATCCACTGCGATAAATTCTTTGTTAGCTACTCGCATAAATTACGCTGAATGGGAATTCTTCACAAAAGTAAATGAAAAGTTTATGTCACACCTCGGTAAATGCTTAAACAACTGAGGAAATTACTTCACAAAGTAGATTTTGTAGTATGAAGTTTCAGGATACAAATAAAGTTATCGAAAAATTTCGATTCTATTTTATTTTCTTAAGCGGAGTAACTAAATTTTTGACTGTCCCTCGTAAGCTGTATAAAAAAAAATCATTTTATCCTTTTGCTTTATTACTATCTAAGAAACATTCAGTTCCGATCTTGATAAAATATGTCAGGATTTTTATACAACATACAAAAATATTTAAATGTTTCGAACAAACAAAAATTTACTTTTTGTCGTGTTTTAACTTTGTTTACTATTTATTATACAAAGATTTATTCCTTTTCCCTAGCTGGCAGCGATTGAATTTTCGATGCATCTCACATGGTCATAGAAATGTATCTTTGGTACACAATATTTTAATTTAATATATTTT
Organism: Argiope bruennichi; assembly: GCF_947563725.1. NCBI lineage: Eukaryota > Metazoa > Arthropoda > Arachnida > Araneae > Araneidae > Argiope > Argiope bruennichi. The sequence goes on along the minus strand of NC_079152.1, from coordinate 39,640,947 downwards.
CATTTCTGTTTTATATTTGTCATACTTTGATTGTAAATGAATTGTTATCATTGGTACTTATATTAAATCCAAATATCTTCATGATCCGCAGATTCTTATTTATGTTTACAGAAAATAATAGTTAAGAATGAAATCGAAAAAAAATATTTTGCCGAAACCGTAATAAAAAACCGAATTTTTTTGCAGGTCTCAAGTAATATGCACAAGCAAATCAAATCCTTTAGAAATATTTTTAGTAAGAAAATAATCTATAATTATATTTAAATAGGAAAAAAGAAATAAGTATAGTTATGAAATGATAGAGGCATAACTGTAAAATTATGATAGCATCTTGTAATTTTTTTTTTAATTTAATGTTAAAGGCATTTTTATTTTTTTAAGTGGCAGCATTTAACAATGCAATAGATTGCTTAACAAGGTTTTCATTAAAAAATGTATATCAATCATATATAAAAATATTGAACAACCGATTAAATAATATAACGATTAAAAATCATAATACAAAATAAAAAATATATTCAAATGTGGAGTAGACTTCCCCATAATGTATATAAATATTAATGAATAGATTTTAAAAATCGTTTTCTTTTCGCTATTCTCCTTGAAACGTTTGATTGGCTGAAACAGGAGCAAAATTTTGTAGAAACTTTAAAAAATGGGATATAAAAATAAATCTTAGTAGTTCTTATTAGTAGTAAAAAGTATTTATTGGACCTTGTACATTTTACACAATGTCGTACGGTCTCTGTTAAATTGTTTTACCCTGCAGCTAATCGTTGTTTACAGCTAATCATTCTTTATCATTAAGCTCTTCTTTTCATATTCACCTAAATATTGATGACGTTGGATTTACACTACTCTATACTATAATGTTAAATTGATTACTGGATAAAAAGACTCATGACTTGGAATTAGAGACAAACTCGCCTCACCCATTAATAGTATCGATACAATAATTTTTTATCCTATTCAAATATATTATTGATCTAAGGGGATAATTTGTTTATAAAATATTATATAAAGTTTTTCATCTAATTAAGATATCTAAAAACATGTTTGAATTTATCTTACTTTAATAACATAAATTAGTATCGTTCTTACATTCAGGAGGGAATTAGTTTATTGAGAATAAAATGTGAACATTTGTGTACTGGTTCTTTATTTACCGCTATTCCCAGAATGCAGCGGGAATAATAACGTGCGTAGAATATTTCATTTTGATTTGTAGATTGGAATCTCAAACTACCGAATATTAACCATTGTTTTCATTTTTAAATTGTACTTATAATGCTCAAGTATTTAAATTCTCAAATATTATATTTACCAGCTTCCATAACTTTACAGTTTTATGAGCATAAATGTTATGTTTTAAACTTCATAAATACAAATTCCTTTTTTTATGCTCCGTGAATTGTGGATATTAATATGTGAGGAGAAAGGAATCATAATTTCAGTGAAATGTTTCCTCTTAAAAACCCCACCCACATATAAAGCAAAAAATGAAATAGTAAAAAAGTCTGAATCGTCTTATCAATGTTTGATCGAGTTATATGGCAACATAATTTTTTTTTCATTTTAAAATTATCAGCAATTTTATTAAATTTGTCCAATCATTCTTAGATAAACTCCTGGCGCTGATAGACATACTTTTAATTGAAGAGATCAATGGTGTGATCTAAAATTACGCCTTTATATAAAATAATGATAAACAAATTTTTTTTACTCGAATAAATTTTTACAGCAACAGAGTAAAGCTTCTTTTAATTTGTGTCCCAAAAAATATTTTATAATATTTTTTGGAATATCACACTCTCTTCTTAAATAAATCTCAATATCTAAGGTTTATATATAAATTTAATATTCTATAGTTCATCAAGATATTTATTGCCTGAAACTATATAAAGTATTTTTTATTTCCTTTTTTCTTATTGAATGCGCATGACTTTTACAAACGGTTTAGACATTAGTTGTTGGCTCTTGATTATATTTTAAATGTAGAATCAAGTTTTACATAAATAACACTGCATTGTTTAGTAATAATGGTATTTTAAAAACCACGAAAACTTATTTTCTGCGTTTATTTTTTCTACAAAATATCAGGTTTCATATGTACTTTATTCAGTACAGGCATATGATAAAAACTATAATTTTCTTAGTTTAATTAGCATAGAGATTTTAACAATTTTATTTTTAATTTGAACATTTGTGATGACAAAAGAACATTAATAAAGTATGAGATTTTATTCAAGTACGTTGTTAAATTTTATTTTTATTTTGTGCGAATTGCTGGCGAAAAATGTGATAAAAATTTTTTTAAATAAATTGACTAAAATTTAAAAAAAAAAATTGCGTAAAACTATAGGCATCATTGAAACTATAATTGTATGAAGCATACGATGATGTAAAAATGGTTTTCATGCTAAAATATGTTCAAATTCCGTTTAATTTTTATTAAACTAATATTCTAACTTAAACTTTAAAAGACTCAAGTAAGCGTTCTCACCTACCAAAATTTATATTTGTCTAATTTTTAAACTGTAGGTCAAACATCTAGTCTGTAAAGTCCACTCCCCCCCCCGCCCAATACAACATCCATCAAAAACCACACACACTGAGACGCAACAACATGCACACACGATACACACACACGCACACGAACACACTCATCTTTGTTATAAGGAGAGATAAATAAAATAGTGCCCTTGGAGATGCCTTTTATACTTTGTCGGTTTGGCATTTGGCATTCTATAGACTGCCTAGGAAATGTGTGAAATATTAACCTTTTAGACTTTTCTGGCCACTTTTAGGTAACTCTATAAAATGCTGGATGCAAACTTCGTCAGTAGTCTGTAACCTAACTTTGTGTTATATGCAATGTTGGCAACAGACTAGAATTTTTTTTTTTTTTTTTGTCGCGGTTTTACAGTAAATTCCCAAAAGGAAATTCGAATAGGTACAGAATAATGAAATATTTATTTTTATTTATAAAAGCGGTATCCTGTGACTAATTTTCTAAAAGAGTTTTTCTATTCTTGAAATTAATATTTCGGAGTTATTATATCATAATAATTTACTAATTAGGTAAATGAAATAATTACAAAGAAGAAACTTTGCAATTATTATAAGTAATTCTTTAAGAAAACAAGATTCATCTCAAATTAAAGATTTATTTTTTATACAAATTTATCAACAACAAATTAATTAATTAGTAAATTAATTAATTGAAACTCATCAGTAAAACAGATTTATAAGAACGCAATATTTTCTTCAATTAAATGCCAAATAATTTTAAACATTACTGAGACAAAAGATTTCTTCTCTATCTGTTGTTGTCGATATGATTCAGCTAATAAATTTTTATACTTAACCTTTTTTCAAGTTCCAATTAAAATGTTGCTGATTAAATGAAGTTCCATTATTCTAAATTGTTATCGCTATTCAGTGATTATTTTCTAAAAATAATAACTAAGACCTTTAACTTTGGTAGTTAAGCTCTCAAATATCTTCTAAGTAATGCAAGATGTTAATTAAAGCATTGAAAGTTGATTCTCATATGATTGAAAAGAAGTGGATAGATAAACGAGAAAAACTTGTTTGAAATACCAAGTATCGAATATTCTGTTGTTGCGTCCACTAAGCAAAATTTTAAAACTTAATTTTATCCCCCGCTTTTCCTCAGAAAAGTATTCTTTATTTTCCCGCACTCCTATATCCCGTTTCTATTCATTATGCAAATTGCTCGTTCATTAAAAGGTCTAAATAGCATTCGAAAGCTAATTCTTGCTTCATATGCTTCTTGAGTTGTTCTTAAGGCAGGGACGGATGTTTGAATTATCTTCTTTGGAAGAACATTTTTTGCAGGGAGGAGTGGGAAGATAGCCACTAACGAATATAATTACCGAGGTGTGGCGTTTCAAAATATATACTTGAGCATCGATATGGAAAAATGTTTCACTCCTATGGCATTACCTGTCTCTTTATCAAGCTATTCTTTTGCAAACGATACTCTTTTAAAAGTGGAATCGAGTCTGTTATTATGAAATTTACCTTTGATGGTAAACAGAGTTCAAAACAATTTAAAGAATGTTTCAGGGCAAAGAAATAATGGATTCACCTTACGTTCCATAAATGCTATCATAAACATGAAATTATTTAAAGTCTACCTTTAGGGCAGTTTGTTTTAAGTTAGAGTGTCTTATTTTTCTTCTTTGGAAAGGATTAATAATTCCAAGTTTGGGGTTTGAAATTGATGCCTAGTTTGAAAGTGAGTAATATTTGGAAATGTATATTTTGTATTGAAAATGTGAACAATATTTTCCGATGTTATTTCTAAAAAAAAATGCATTTTTCTTTATACGAAATTTTTCTTCAATGTATGCAAAATTTCAGAATTTATATAATTATATCAGTTTTGTTAAAAACATATAAACTTTTCTTTTCTTTCAAAGGCAAATGCTAGAAAGTACTGTCTCAAGCATTTCTTTTATTAAAAAAAAATCGCATTTTTTTAATTATAAATAATAGATGCATTGTTAAGCAATATTCTCATACTCTCAGTTAAATAATTCAGAAATAAAATATTCCATATTCATTTTATTTAATTATTGTAGTTTTCAAAATTTTCATAAACGCATTTTACTTCAGTCCACAATAATTTTATACCCGTTTTTCAAATCAATTCATATAACAATGGAAAATCAATCAATGGATTATTTCACTTTTGTGACACTTATTAAGGATAACATTTATTTATTTCTTATCAAAATAAATATGTGAAATGGACAAATAAAATTTAAAATAATCGCCAGTGGAATGCTATCAGAACATTTTAAAACAGTGGAAATTGTCAATAATATTCATTTACCATTGCACTTATTCTTTTAAATGACTTTCTATAACTTTAACACCAGAAAAAATTGATGATTTTCACATTCTTTTCTTGTCTTATTGAAATTGAATAATATTTTATTAATAGCAATGAATTATAATTATTATAATTAATGTTGCTTTTTTCATCTGAATTTGACCTTCTTATTGTAGATACATATGTACTACTACCAGAACTGTGAAATCGGAACATATTGGAAATAAAAATGAACCTCAAAAAAAGATAAGTGTCGTTGGTGATTTTACATTTTAACAAGAAAATTTTTAATATTTAGCATTTTTATTGTTCTACTTAATAATTTATAATAAGCAGAAAATTTAAACATATAATATAATACAGAGACATTTAATATCAGAGGATGTATGATATTAACTTTTGATTTGCTGTAAGTTTTGTCCGGAAAATTTTATTTAACACAGATCAAAGATCATTCTATGATTATTATGAAGGAGCTTAAGAAAATTAATTACTGAAATAAAATAATTTGTCACAATCATTTTTTCATAATTTTCGAAAATACTTTTAGAAAATTTCCATTCTATTATGCTTTTTTCTATTTGTAACTTAGAAATAAATTTTTAATAAAGGCATTTGCTAAAATAATGGGAATTTTTAGAAAATTTATGTTTCCATACTACATACAAATATTTAATATGTTATAGTAAGCAAATTTATTTTTATTTTATTGAATTGATTTTTTTAAATATATTTCTTATGCCCCCTCCCCCAGTCTCATGATTATAAACTGTGAAATCTAATTCAAATAAGACAATGCATGTGAAAGAGCATTCCATGGAAATGGTGAATTATTTGAAAAGAAGACTAGGAAATACCAAATTTTACATTATTAATTATTAGAAATTTCTAATTAGATTTCTAATTACCTATATTTATTTATTTTCATTGCATAATTTTCAAAATTATATAACAATATCGCATAATAGAATATCAAATTTTGCAATATATTGATGGAAAAATAATACATACACACATAATTTAAAATTTCTGTAAGAAAATACAAAATTAGAAAGGTTTTATATAGTTTTTAAAAACTCGATTGTTTACTTTATGGATTTTCTCAAAGTTTTTTCTTTTCTGAACAATATAAAAAATTCTTCTTAAATTATATTTCAAAAATTTTAAAAATAAATTTTAGAAAGAGATAATGTTTGAAGAATTTAGACCCAAGATTAAGATTAAAATATCATCATTATAATTGTCATTGTTATCTGGAAATTAAATTTCATCTTAATTTGTTGGCTATTCAAAAATTCTGAAGCATTCCGAAGGAGGCAGAAAATAATTTTCTGTTACATTTAAAAAAGTTACATAAAAAGTTTTGGTCAGCTTTTTTTTGGAAATCGTTTTGATTATGTATATTGATTAAAGAAATATTTCTTAATCAAGATAATTATGACTTAAAAAAATCCTGATAAATTTTATTTATAAATTTGTTAAAATAAGATAAAAAAGAGTAATAATCAATCTCATTTACTTTTCAAAGAATGATAAATGAAATGTTAACGGTCTGAAATTAAATGTCCTAATTTTTTCTAAATCCATAAGTATTATTTAATTATAGGATAAGATGAAAAATTAATAGATGACATCTTAATCTGAAATATTTGACTGAAAATATAGACTAATATGTTGTTACAAAATTTACTTTAATCTTTATAAATAACTTAGTTTATAGTTTTGATATCAAATTACAGAAAGATTTCACAATTTTGATTCAAATTAACGATTTCAAAAAATAATTTTCAACTATTTTTAAATCTCTATTCAGGAATCTGATTTGCTATTCAAATTACTGAGTAATTCTAAGAAAAAATATTACTTAAAATCATTATTCGTTATAAATGATAATAATTGCATCATTATTGTATTCAATTATAAAACAACTTGGATTTTTCTGGGATATCCTTTGTGGTTTTGAAACGTGGGCTAAAACTGAGAATACCCTATTTAATATTCTTCTTCCCAAGATAATTCGCTACGCAGAGATCTTAACTAGATTCGGATTTCGAATTACCGGTCTTCATAATGTCCCAAGTCGAGATTTCATGATTAAGCAATCATGATAATCATTTGTTGAAAAACTATAAATTAAGCCAATATACTAACTTGAATTTTTCTACTTCTCTTATACATTTCGTATTACATTTGATTTTAAAAACCATTAAATAGTTTTTATGTATCAATTTCACTAATATTACAACATAAATAAAGTTTAATATTTATTCTGATATGTAACAATTCTTGAATAAGAACAAGAATATTTATAATATCGTATTCTGACAACAATCATCTTGAATTCTGAAAATCTTTCATTTCATAAATAGATATAACTAATTCGAATTATTTGAAATTTACTTTAATCAGGAATCAGAATAATCAGCAGCATCAGTTACTAATAATTTGAAATTGAATTTTGTCATTATCATAAATTTTCTGTTTTCGAATTAAAGCTATATATTATGTCAGATTAACATTTAAATTATTAAATAGTGAAATGAAGAATTCGTTTGCGTGTTACACTTTTGCCATTCTGCGCGATTATTCTGACATTTCAACGTTAGCAAGGACATTTGAAGGGCAAATCATGCCCTTTCTTAGAGAGCATGGTCTGCTCTTCCTTTTCCTCATTTAAATGAAATCTCGAGCTCGCGGTTATATAGTGATGTTAATGTCAATGTATGTTATACTTATTCAAGAATCTAAAATTTTTAGAGATATATGAATCCTGGACAAAATTTCAGACTGTTTCAATAATTCATCTTGTTTCAACAGTCAGAGACGTAAATTCTTATATTAATTATTTACGTACTTTTAGTTTAATCATCATCAACAACAGTTTGAAAATAATCTTTTTATTAAAAATTCATCTTAAACAGAAAATGTGTTAAAAAATTTTAATATCTTTCACATGGAAAACGATGTGCTAATTTTTGAATTTAAAAGTATATTCACATCGATTTGAATCCAAAATTTAATCGAACTTTCGGATATTCTATTTGAAAATTTGGTATAAAAAGGAGATGCAAATTATTTGAAAGTTAGCCCTATATTATTGTCACAACAATCAGGGAGGTATAAAAGTTAAGCATTCTACACTTTCTATCAGAACAACAAAATATTTTGGCTTATAAAGTATTGTTATTTCAATAAATGTACTTAAATAAGCATGTATATTTAGAAGATTATTTTTCTCACCTGCTTGTATATGTTATGTTCTTCCAGTGTTTACTGACAGATGTTTGGAGATTTATATAGTTACCTACATCATCATATGGAAAATCATGATATCCATCCATGCAAAATTAAAAATATATATATAATAGTTGAAAATAAACATTTTGATGTTTACTTCAGTTATTATTTACCTTTCTTATAATAATAAGGCCCTTGATTAATTATCTCAAACTTATTTTCATTTGCTATTTCAACTATATTACTTATTTTAAAAATCTGATAACAACAATTTAGAATTTTCATCCGGATATACAGTATTGTATATAGTTTATAAATAGTTCTTTCTTGACAAATCTTAGTTCCCCTCGTATATTTTTCCACTAGAGGTAAACGATTTATGTTTTATTCTATGAATCTTTGGCGCAAATGGGCATTTTGACGATCCAAACAATGTTCATATTCATATACTATTTTCGTTCTTATAAATACATTATACGAAGGAAAATTCGAGTTTAGTGGTACTTAACCCTTCTACCCTACTCCACATAAATTTTTCGAAGGAAATAATTTGATTGATTTCTTGCAATATTTTATTCATCTAACGCTATTCCATCTGGTGTCTTTATCTAGGAATGCTAAAGAAAACAGAACACAAAAACGAAAAGTAGCATAGAACTGGGCATGATTTATATGAGTAAATTACCCGTCATATTGGACAATTATATTCAGATATATTTTTGTAAACATATGCGAAGCTTCTGTAAACGGAGTTAGCACTCATTTCATGAACTTAAATTATATTATAATTATAAATTATCATTTTAATAATGTTTATGCTAGCCTTTTAAGGGAGAAATGAACTCACCAAAACATTTTTTTTCTTTGTATATTTTAGAACATACAGTAATTTTTATACTTTGTTATTAGATTTGCTATTCATAAAATTAAACACGCAATCTGGAAAGAGTTTGTAAAAGCAATAAGTTTTGAATATTTACTTACTTTCTTAGGAAAATTCTTACCACTAGAAAATGAATTATATAATTGCCTTTTTTAAATTCCGATTTTGAAAATATATTTTTAATTTTTAAATAAAATTCTAATCTTTTGATAAAATAATGTTGAAGTTATTAAAAATAAGTACTTGATAATTTGTATGCATGATTTCAGTTATTCATCTTGTGCAATTAGTCTTAATCAAAAAATGGGTAAAAACACCAACAAAAAAAAGTGTTATTTAGCAAAATAGCTTTATTTTTGTAAATTTTCACCTTTAAAGTATTGCTAATATCTAACAATAAAAAATATTTATTAGTTCCTGCACTAAATAAAAAAAATTAACTCTTTCTACAGTTTTAGATTTTAAGAATGCATTAGGCATTTTTAAGCGGCTTATGTAGGATGTATATTTTACCTCTACATTCAACTCATTACTGGTAAAAAATGTAAATATAAGTACATTTACGCTTTTTAAAACTAGTTTATTGCATTAAAAAATTCATGCAAAGTCAGCTATAAACTAGAAAGACGCATCCAAAAGCACAAATTTAAAAATTTCATTTATAAACAAACGAGGAATAATTTCGCATTCAGTCTTCAATGCGCCAAATAAAAAGTCGATTTGATTTAAAATTAACTAAATGCTTTCGGTCATCAAATTTCGTCTGTCATGCTAATAGCGTTAATTGGGAAATGCTTACCAACTTCAATGAATTACATTTAAAATTATTAAACTACTGAGATATTTTAAGTTACATTTGCTCTATAAGCATCGAGAATTTTGACTATTAGCTTTAGATTCAAAATAGTGAAAACAGTTGGAGAAGCGATCCAATTGTTGAGGTAGCAGACTCAACAATTGTAGAATCAGATTGTATCATGGTTTTATTTTGTGATATCTGGAAGAAGTAAGATTAGGCGACCATTGGCGATGTTAGTTTGCGTCAAAAAGCTGAAATAAATTAAAAATTTGGCAAAAATTGGTGAAATCGATACAGTTATTAGGATTTTCCCTCATAGAGAATGCACAGGGAAGTAGTGATTTAATATTTTTCTCAAAAGTGGGTGGGACAATAAAGGGAAAATAATTATCGATAACATATTGAGAGGTCATGAACTTTCATATAAAATAGAAATTATAGAAATCAGTCCAGGAATTTAGATAACAGAAATATATTTCATAATAGTTTCATGAACGTAGTTTAAATGATTAAAAAGTAAATACATTATTTGAAATAGAAACAATAAATCCAGGAAAGGAAAAACCACAGGAGATATTTTAAAGGAGAAAATATTAAATAATTTTATAAATTTATAATCTTATAAAATTATTCAAACTCTTATAAATTTAAATCGTCACCAGGGTTTTATTTTTTGGGATACAGCTTATTAATTTCTAATTTAAAATGTGTTAATTTGAATGATATATTCAATTTCTTTTGTTATAGTGTTAATTATTTTTTCTTAAAATGAATTACTTTTAGGAAGCTTTGAGTAACATTACGTTAAGACATAAGTCAAATCATTCAAAATTAATCATAAATTACTATTGGACACTGTGAAGACATAATTATTTCGTATTTAAGATTCATTAAGCAACTGAGAAATTAATGTCCGTTCCTTATTATAAAATGCATATTCATCATATGTATTAAGACATGGAAACTGTATATTTAAAACAAATAAGAAAAATCAAAGAATTAATCCTTTAACTCAATTACTGATATTATTTTCCTAATTTTCATTTCATATAAAAGCTAATAAATCTTAGATACATAGATCAATAATGGTCATCTATTCCCCATCGTTTCTCTTTTTAAAAATAAATTTCATGAGCACTATTAATTGTGCATTATCTGCGAGAAAAATAATGATAATTGATTTTTTTTTTCGATTCAACCACAGTATTGATTTCGCTATAACTTCTCCAATATGAGTGCATTGCTATCTAAACCGAACACTTCACATTTATTGTACAAGAATGAATAAAAACATTTTTTTTTAATTTGGAAGGGTTTAATTGTAGTTTAGTCAAAACTGATTGGCATTTATAAATTAATCCGATGAATATAATAAAAGAAAAATTTACAGACAAAAGCAGAATTTGTATTAATTCAAATAATCATTCAAAATAGCTGTTGTCCTTTATCACTACATAATTTGGATAATGAATAATTTTTTAACTTAATTTTTTTCGTTATTGATTGTTACAATAGAGGTAGCCTGAACCAAATAAAGCAGCAATTTAAAATACAAAGAATTTTTTAAAAAAAATCTGGTTAAAGCCAAAAATTAACAACATATTATATTTATTTTCTATGTTTTTGATAGTTACATTTTCAAATATAATAGTTAGTTAGTTATTTTCTATTGGTAGCTAATCAAAACTTTTTTTATAAATTAATGTATATTTCTGTTTCCTGTAATTTCATTTTCCGCACTTCCTTGTCTTTTCTCACACAAATACACTGTATTGGCTAACAAAGGAAATAATATTTCTTTCAATATAATCACTATGTTTTTTCATAACTATGACATTACTTGACTGTTATCGGAAATGCCTAATGCTGCATTTTTGTCGTTAGTCAGAAGATTTCACTTGCATTGAAAAAGATATATTCACACCAATATATATTCACATATCTTAATTTCCTCTTAGCGTACGATAACTTTAAAATGCTTGTAATTACCTCGTTTATTTTATGTTCGCAAAGACAGAATTCTGTAATCGATATATATTCGCTTTCCTGTATATTACAATTCGGAAATTTTGTACAGATTCTTATTTTCATTTATTACAAAATATTTTCTAATTTTCAACTTAAATATCAGTAAACAAATTAACTTAATTAGCTTTAGATTCCATAAACTGTGCTATCTCGTAATGAATTTTAGAAAACATCTATTACATAATTTTATGACATTTAAAAACAAGAGATTATAAGGTATATAAGAGATTTTTAAGTAAAAATTAATTATAATAAAAAATATATAAATACAATTTTATTATGCATTTAAAAGTATAAATAACTTATAAAAAAACTGGACTCCAAAATACATCTAAAATTCTTTAGATGATCTATTCTATTCTAAGAAGAATTTACCAAGGATGAGAATCCTTAGAAAGAAAAGGCCTAAATATTCATCAGAATATAAAATTCTTTGTAAATGGGTTTAAAAATCTAATTTAACTAGAGTATTTCTATCAGCAGCACTCATTTTTGCGAATTTTTATGTCTGAAATTTTGATTAAATTAGGTTTATTATAATAAAAAGCGACTTCACTACACTCAAAACGTTCATTTTATCTGAATTATTTCTATAAAATAGTTAGAAGATATGAATTCTCTAATAAAATTAAATAGAACTCGTTTAATTATTTCAAATGTTGGCAAAAAGTACAATGTAGGAATATTTCTATGCTAACAACAGTCCAAGAAATTTTCTGAAAACTTGACCGAATTAAAATTAGAATTTATAATTAAAAGTTTTTATTAATGAAAATCATTTATTTAAAATGCTTAGCTCATTATTTCCCTTCGATCTCTTAATTTATGGAAAAAATAATTAAAATTTAGTTAAACCGACTAATTAAAACATATAATTTATCAACTTGGAAGATTTCTAAACGAATTGAAGAGATGAGACTGAATGAGAGTTTTCTCGATAATTATAAAAGCTGATCATTGATAGAATTTTTAATGATCTTTTTTTAAAATTTACGTGGCTTTAATTTTACAGAAACCCATCGAGATGAAATTAATTACTTGGAAATATTAATTTTTATTTAATTCAAGAAGTACAGGCAATGTTCGAAACAGATCAATAAAGTAAGCTTAAATGACTTTGCAGTGAAAAGTATTTTCTCAAAATGTAGTGTTCGGAGAGAAGTATTTTTTTACTCCACGCAAAGAATTTTTGCTCCATTTTATTTTTTATTCCATTAACAAACATATTCTTACATTGCAATAAGAAGTGTTTAGTGAAATTATTTTCAGTGACTATTCAATTATTATTTGAACAATAATAATAAAAACTCTAATTTTAATGATTTGAAGCCTGGAAATCAGAACAATAAGAAAAATGAATGAATGAAATGCAATAAAAAACATCAGTTATATTTTTAAATCATCCAAGAAAAAATTTGAGAGTAAATTCTTATAAATAATTATTTTTATTATTATATTGAAACATTAAATTTTAATTCTTATATCTTGATAACAGATAGGCATAATGACAAGTGGCACTAAATGATAAACTTTTTTTTTGAAAATTTCTAATGATAGTTGTTATGAAAAAGTTTTTTTTTTTTAATGTTGAATGAAGTAATAGCACTGTATGTAATAATTGATTTTTATTTAAAATAATAACGTTCGTACTTTTATTTAATTATTTGTAAAAAGAGATAATCGGTTATTTAAAATGTAAATAACTTGTTCGTAAATAAGTCATAGGAGAAAATCTGTTTAGGGAAACAATTAGGAGAAAAAAAATATGTTTTCTTAAAATATTAATGTTGGAGTAAGAATTTTTTTTTTTTGTATTTAGAAATTATAGTAAACACACACAATAAAATGAATTCTTGTTATAGAAAAATGTTTTCATAAATAACTAAACTCAAAAAATAAATAAATTCTTACTCAAACTGTGTAATTAATTCGTTATAATAAATATATTAAGAATATATACTAGTTTTTAATCTATATTATTTTATGAAATAGGTGTTTTAAAAATATCTGCAATGTAAGAATGTCCCGAAAAAATTTTAAGCTTTTGTACAACAAAATCTATTTATATTTTGAAATTATTTATGAAAGCTTTTTATAAATTATCCTTTGAATAGATATATAAAAAAAGTGTTATTCTCAAATTTGTCAAAAGCAGAAGATTATGATGTAAAGCCTTTTAATTTTAATTTTCAATATAATAAGAGGATGCCGTAGACCGTTCAGTCTTTTACTCTTATTGGGTGCATAATTTAATGCTGTGCTGCAATACAGGCTCTATGACTTCTTACTAATTATCGAATTCCCTGCCTTTCTGAGTTATCGTGTTGCACATGCAAATCAGGATAGCTATCTTAAAGCATTTCATATGATATGTTATGTTTTATGACAAATATCAGCTCATCCATAAAATGGTTGAATGAGTTATAGATAAATGTTTAATTCTAAAGCGCCATTATAAACATAAAGTAATTCCATAAACATAAAGTAAAAACAGAATCTTGGGGAAAGGCATCAAAAACTTACTGCGATTTCAAATATTATTACTGTTGACAGTAGCTGATATATTTTATAAATAATTATGGAATGAAAAAAGAAATGTTACAGTTTTTTTTTTTTTCAAATAAGCCGAAAGAACCACTTTATCCAAACGAACCACTATATAAAACAAATATTATTTGTCATTTTTTGATTAGATGAAGGTTAAAATTGAATATTTAGACATTATTTTACTGCATATATTTTCATCATGGCACAAAATTTGACCAATTCATTGATTTTATTTCCTATTCGATCAAACTGTTGAAATGCATCATCTAATAAATGAAATTTAATATTAAATAACTAGAAACACTAACTTTAAATTTTAAAAGCATTCGTAGTTTACACGTTTCTTTTTGTTATATTTCAGTAGACTGAATTTTTAAAAAGAGAAAAATAATGAATACTGCTACATAGCATATTTTTACATTTGGCTCAAACGGCTTGAAATTTCATTTATTTCTTAAACATATAGCTTTCACATATGCTGTCTAATAACAATTCAACCATATTGCAGTATCTTTTTTTAATAATTTTCCATTACTATTATTTTAACAGTCTAATTCCTGTTAATTAAAATAGTGTTATCATAAACTGTAGTGCAAAGGAATTTCATCTATAATATATAAAATAGCTATTTCTAATTTCATGTTTTTATATATTTTCCAAGGTTTCCGTATTTTTAAAAAAGGACCATCCATCCATTTAAAAAAGGAACCTATCCCATTTTAAAAGGGACCATAGCTTGTAGTTTCTTCACGCTCAAAGATATCTTTAAGTATTGAAATTCTCTCAAAAAAGGAAAACATCTTCTCCCTTGCCTTTCTTTTGCAATCTTTTTTCCAGACTTGTAATCGCTGCTCTGAAACTCTCTGTGAGCTGCTTCACTCACTTCTCTCTAGTCTCCAAAGAGCCATTTCCTTAAGCAGATACTGAGCCACGAAATTTTTTAGGATCCAAAGCAATTGTTTTAAAAAGAAAACTGACTGATGTATTTCTTTTCTTTTGTCTGAACGTTTTGATGCCAAATAAATGGCACGCGAGCTTTTAATGTTAAAACGTTTGGTCATTGAGACGATAATAACAGTATTTGTGACTAGATTCGAATTTATTGAAAAAAAGGATGAATTAATGAAAGGAATAAGAAAAAAAATCATCCCTTTCTTGATGTTTTCTGCAGCAACTTAAATTCATAAGTGGCTTTATGATTCCATCGACATTTATGCACATTGTGTATGTTGAAAGGGCGTTCCTGAGCGAAGAATTTTAAATGATATTTTATAATTCCGAAACTTTTATCTTCCTTATTTAAATAAAATTTCTGATTATTTGTTAAATTCTTTTGCATAAAGAAGTGGTGTCACTTTTATGTATTGAGGATGTCCAACATTACCTGTTATTGTTGTTGCTTACTACACCTGTCATAGGCAAAGCCGAATTCTTAGCGTCTCTTATTTCAGTAGCGCCATCTAGGACCAAGAGTACGTATTAGCTACTCATGCGAACCCTTTTCATGGGGCGAACATTCATACATTTTATCCATTCACATCGTAATTTAGATATGAATCAGACAACGATTTCCTCTGAACCAGTACCCCCAGTGGTATTGTCTCGACTGGGAGAACTTTGTGTCTACGACATATTTATATGTGCACCAATCACCATATGCACGGAGAGTCTTCGGCATGCTGGGTTCGAACTGACAACCCCAGGGATGTGAATCCAACGGTCTACTAACCAGGATATCCCAGCCTACTTATTGACATTATCCTATTTCAAATAAGCACAAGTGAATTCAAATTACATGCACACGAATTATAAATAAGAACTAAATTAAAGTTTCGCATCACATTAATATTGTAAACTTCTGATTAGCCTGCTCCCAGATAAACTATCAAATGCCTAAAACAAAAGGTAATTTATCAACATGACAATTTTTCAATAATTTCTTTATACACTTGGAGTTTAGATACACAATCATTACTTTATCAGCTGTAAATTTCTGTACCAACAAATTGGTAAAATTACATTCAAAGATAACCATTTCTTTTTGATTCTTTTTTATAAAATCTATTTTTTATTTGTGTTTAAATCCTTTTTATACAATATTTTGGAATTAAAAACCAAAGATTATTGTCTCGCAGATAATTCAGAACTTACAGTGGTTTTATTTAAATATTTGCTCTCATTGAAATTTAAGACTCACCAATTCCACATACTAAAAACTTCGTATCTGAATGTGAGTTGCTTGCTCTATAAAAATAAATATAATCATTGCATTATTCTTTCAATAGTTTTAATTTCTCTTGAGAATTAAATAAACTACTATATACGTAAGATTTAAAAATACAAGCTGGAATAATCATTTTGATAATAGAATTGATTTTTTATTTCATAAAATAATGGAAAAAGAACATAGCAATGATTTTTCGTATTGTAGTAATATATAAAAGACAGTCAAACGAAAACACGGTCGATAGGAAAAAGTAAGCAAGTTATTTATTACTTCAGAATCGGCTTAACTATTCTTCAGTAATAGGCTTTACTATTAATACATTTATACATTTGTGAGACAAGGCAGTCATTGTCTTCATGAAAAAAAGTTTGAGGTTACTTACGGAGCCCTGCATGCATCTCTTCTTCCAAAGCAAATCGATGTTTACGCATATCTTTCTTGAAGCTTACAAAATATATGGAAAATGAAGAGAAAAGATCTGAACAATATGGAGTGACTTTCCTGAAAATGCCGTGCATAATTATAAAATTTTTCGGTTGTTGTGAATTCATGTATTTTCATTGTTGGCTCTGTCGCAATCAAAATGATTAACCATGTTCCATCTCCCGCGACAATACTTGACTAGAAACGATAATCTCCATGATATCCTGGCAGGTGATGATGTCGACAATTTGTTTAATATCGTTAGTTCCATTCAAGCACACGTGGCATACTGTATTCGCCATACACAACAATATTTGGGATAAGTTTCACTTCCTGACACTCTTTACTCTGTCAGAAAGCTGTTCCTTCGTCTTTTCCCCCATAATGATGCCAGACACACGCATAACTAGCTGACTTCACTTCAAGAACATCTAACAAACAAGTGACGCCGCGATAACCTCTCGCACTATTCTTTCTTGATTCCAAACAGGAGAATAAATACTAAAATTCAGCTTAATTTACCGACTTCTGAACCATGCTCGATATAGAATCTGTCTTGTTTCACTTTCACTATCTACTTTTATATAGTTTTACTTGTTTCATAATGAATTTTGCTATTTACAAGTTTGAAACTAATTTGTAACCAAAATATTCATTTAGTTTATTATTCTTAATCGTTTTTTTCTTCTGACAGATGAAGTATTGTGAATTCAAATATTAAAGAAAACTGATGAGTAAGTTATTTTTTCTTGACAATCAAAAAGAATTATCGACAATTACTTTTATAAAATATCGTGATTCGACTTCAGTTTATTATAATATTGAGAAGTGGTATAATTATTTTATCCGAATAGAAAATTGAAGTCATAATATCACCCATTAACCATCGAACTCATGAACCAATTTTTGAATCAGTTCTTTTCAACAACATGTTTCCTTAAAAAATGAATATTGAAAAGTCAATTTATTTATATATTCATTCATAACAATATTCAGTATGGGTTAGATTTGTTAAGAAATCATTTTCTTCCCATTTGTTCATAATAAAATTTACAGAATAAAACTGATTTAAAAGGAACAAAGGCCAAAAAAAAAAAAAAAACTTTCATCTGAAAGAATTTGAATGTTGAATCAAAAGATAATTAGCCTTATTAGCATTTCTGTTGTTCACTGATGAGAAATGTATTGAAGCTTTCGAAAATACATAAAATTGTTTTTCAAACTAAATTTTTCATTATAAATGCTTACTCAGTGCTGTTATCTTAAAGACATTAATTGCAATTTAAATCAAGCATGCTGCCTATTATTCAAAATAAATAGTTCGAGTTCACATGATATTGCTTGCTAATGAAAAGTATGAAATAAAAAATGTTACCTGAAAAGGAATTTTTTTAATGAAGCCTTTTGTCAGTTAAATTGCTTTTCTGTTATGTAAAGCTATTTAAACCGGGAAAGATTTTTTTTCTTGCAACTAGATCAATCTTGCATTCTTAAAATCAAACAAATACGAATTAATTTGAATAAATCTTTTTATGATAAAACAGTAATTGATGAAAATGCACTGTAATAGATTTTGATATTTGTATGATATTTTTTTAAATAATTAATTTAAAATGCAAATGTCAATGTTGCACTAGACAGTATCTTAAATCACAGCATGATTTATAAACATGACGCTGAAAAATTGGAAAAACTTAACAAAGAATGATAAAACTACAAAAATTGATTCAAATATCACTGGCTCTCATATCTTTCAATAGCTCTCAATGAATAAAAACAAAGAATGGCAAAAGAATAATACAGTTGATTGCTTCATAGAGCATAAGCATTATGAATAACATTAACCTTATCTATAATTATAATTATATTAAAATATCTTCTGGGAATGCTAATTAGTAATTGAAGGATATACGAAATTCTGTGATTTTACACACAAATTTGGACTCTTGCGATTATTTTCACACCTTTAGGGCTTTTTGGCAATTCCTCTCGCCAACAAGAACCAATCGTGCTTTACTAAGTTCAAATCAGGATTTTTCATTTCATGATTTCATTTTTCATTCACTTATATCCATCAACGTAAATTATATGCATGGCTTTAATCAGAATAGACACAATGCTAAGAATAATAAAATATAATGAATGTCATAATGAATATGAATATAATGATTACGATGCTGAGAATAATAGAATATAATGAATGTCATAATGAATATAATGAATACGATGCCGAGAATAATAGAAAAGCTAAGACATATCAGTGTGCAAGCGAAAGTAGTTCTGTGAAGTAAAAACATTTAGTTCAATGACATATTACAGCAATGTTAAGGACCAGCGTACAGAACAAAAACGTATAGTAAAAAACAATCTTAAAACATTTTAAATAAAGACTCTTTTTTGCTTCTTCTCAAACACTTGAGATTTTGAAAAATATATAATGGTTATTAATATCCAATATTAACACTGGCTGTAGCTTATAAAAAGAATTTTTGAAACCAAATAATTCCTCAAAGTTCTTTACAGTGATAGTTTTATTTTTCCTTGATTGTTTAATGCCTAGTATATGCTTATTGGTGTTTCATTGTGCTCCTCATTATGTTTGTGTTGTTCTCTTGATGTTGTGGGTGATTTTCCATCCTCTCCTCTCTATTTTACCTTCTTTTCAAGGCTTTGTAGAGTCGAAGTGGATTATACATGTGTATAAAAGAAACAAATTTGCATCTTTATCTCGTTATTATGATGCATCATTGCCCTGAAAGAGGTGAGGCTGCAATATGTTAAACTAATTATAAATAGTACAAAAAACAAAAATAAATAGTACAAAAAAACTAGCTTTTTTTGGTTGCGAACTTTGAGGTTCAGAGCTCTGATTAGAGAATACAATTTACTTTCTTTTTTTTGTATTATATTTAACCCCATGCCATCTGGGAAACCAATCCACCAAGCCATCTCTCTCTCTCTCTCTCTCTCTCTCTCTCTCTCTTTCTCTCTTTATATATATATATATGTGTGTGTGTGTGTGTGCGTGTGTGCGTGTGTGCGTGTGTGCGTGTGTGCGTGTGTGTGTGTGTGTGTGTGTGTGTGTGTGTGTGTGTGTGTGTGTGTGTGTGTGTGTGTGTGTGTGTGTGTGTGTGTGTGTGTGTGTTTGTAATGATATTTTAACTCTAATTTCAATTTAATTAATTTTCAAGATTTTATCTTAATTTAGCCCATAGTAACTTCATTCTAAAATATTCTCTTATTTCGTGATCCAATTCCACTGTGTCTACTTAATTAATTCAAGAGAAGCTTTGTTAAATTGCTGAATCAGCTAAAAGCCTAACTTTCCCACACTCCGCGTGAAGAGACAAAATACCGCTGATCAGGCAAATTCGTTTTTAAAATCTCCCTGTATTTCCCCTACCTTGTCCACGCATGTAACGAAAATCCCTATCGAAATCTCATAATATATTAGCACTGTGAAGAAATATTTTCCCTGTCAAAATCTGAGGTTATATAAGACCAGGGATAAAATGTCCATGAGCTTTTTCCTCATTCCTTTTCTGTGTCGTTCTGTGTAATCATCGCTTGTACATATGCATGCTTCTTCAAAATGAAATAAAACGACGTCACGAAATTAAAAGTATACTATATACAAGATATATATATATGTGTCAATTCTTCTTATCCGTATTTGATATACTTCATTTTTTTGCATCTCTTTTAGAGTCTAGAGTTTAAATCACTGATATACTGAAACTACAGTTACGTGTTCAAAGCTGATGTTTCCTTTCAACTAATGGAGGCGGACCATAAGATTGCATATGAGAAGGTGCAGTATTAGAAAGAGTTCCAGTTCCTTCTACTTTCTTGGTAGAATACATCTCTATGTGGACATTATGTCTTCAGTTTCACTTTCCATAAATGCTGTAACAATGAAGGTCATTCAAATTATTCCATTTAACTAAAAAATGGATGATTATACTTAGAAATTAGTTTCCTCCGTAACATTTAGTTTCGATAATAACTGTGAGAATTATTTGACTTCCTTAATCTTTTGTCAAATGAAATATTATTTTCACACTTAACTCGAATGCAATGATCCTTTTAGTTAAGATACATTTTTTCGTGATTGGCATGCTTTGAAAATAAACTTGGATGACCGTCTTCTAATCTCCCTGCAGCTGGGAAAAATCACAAAATTCAGTTTAAGAATTTCATTTTCATTGTATAGACATTGTGGTACTATTTCTGAAAGAAAATCTTTTTAAAGAATGATATTCACTGATTTTCATTTCCTGATTTTCTCTTCATTCCACAGATTTCCAAATGTCTTTATTAATAGAAGAGTTATTGTGCCACATCCTCAAGAACAGCAGAGCTATATCAAGTCTATGAAATTGCCCTCTCCCTGAAGTTCAATACTAACAATGGATTGTCAATAATATCCTGCCTGGAAAGACCCTGACAAACGAGAATGTCATCAAGTGAAGTCTTTTCCGTGGAACACTTAAGGCAGACTTTATAGTGCTTAGAAAAGTCAGAATATTTCATAATTCTAAGGTGCCCACTGAGAAAGCGAGTAAGAGTAATCAGATCCTGCTTAATCAGATGACTGAGTAATCAGATCCTGCCTACTGGAATAAAAAGAGTAATAGAAAAATGGTTTTCATAAATGTCAGGTGCTCGGTTTACTAGAGTTTTGCACATGTGAACTGAATGCTATCTAACACAGTAATGTATAACACAGTGTGTATGTCGACAATACAGACACAGTATGTATAACACAATAACACAGTATGTATAACGCAGTAACTAAATCAATTATGAAATCTTTCTTTTCTATTGCACATTAACCGATGTTGCTTTCTTTTTATTACTCATTACAAAAAAAAAAAAAAAAAAAAAAAAAAACTATTTACTAGTTACCATTATACAGAAGAAACTTTTTTGAATGAATCCTTGAAATATCCTTGAGTAAACTTAATTGGAATATAATTAATTAATTAGCGTTAATTTAAATTAATTGGCGTTAAGAATTAATTGAAATTTTCCATAAATCTTAAAAACTGTTGATCCGAAAATAAGAGACATTAATTGAAACTGTGCTGCAAAATATTTAATTATATCCACTTTCATAACAAATTAAACTCTTTGAGATATAGAAATATCCTCTATTTTTGACGAAACGTATATCCTTTAACTATTCTATCCTCTATTAGAACAGTTAAAAAGCTAAATTATTTTATGCATTTTCATACTATCGTTAATAAATCCTTAACAATATTTATATTACTTTTACATATGTATGAATGTATGTAATCTTAGCATTACCTTTGAATTCTGTCTCAGGTATTTTATCAACGATATTGTAATCACTAGCATAGTAAAATGTCTATAGTCATTGAAAAGATTAAAATCCACTTGCTAATGAAAATGACGTATTAAAGAAACTTAAATAAAATTTAAATGCACTATTTTCTTCTGGATAGCTACATTGCCAGGAATAATTGAAAATATATATTTTTATAATCAATTCAATAAACAGATTTATGCGATGAAAGCTAAATGTAGGTGATGCATTACGAATATTTATAACATTATAAATATATTTTATTAATGTGAATAGAATAGAAATATAAAAAATATAAAATCGAATTGAATAGAACTAAAGATGTACTTACATACCGTCGATATTTTGTCGTAGATACAAATGTTTTAAACAAACATAACTAAACATACTTTTAGTCTTGAAATCTCCTGTAATATTTCGTTAAGAAGGCATTGGAGAATTATAAATATCAAGATTTGGACTTCTTAGATTTTTCAACGAATTACAACTTCCATTAAGAATTGATGTTTCATAAAACTAAAAATGAATCTAATCAATTTATACATTTTGTCAAATCTATAAATGGCTAATTTTTTCTACGAATTCGAAATCTCAAAAGATTTTGAAATTTCAAAATCCAAAATTAAAATTGCATTTTAAATAGACAAAGGTTAAGAGTAAAACTGCTATATATTTTCATTTCAAAAATATTTCTAAAACTATTTCTATTTTCATTTCAACTTTTCCAACTGCATTCCTTTCTGAATCAAATTTTTCTGAAATTACTAAGCCACTGATAATATAGAATTGATAAAGAGAAGAAAATAAAACGCCATAGCTGTCAAGACCAAAATTCTCTAAAATTACTTTTTGACTTTGTGTCCTGTTATTATTTTCCCTGTCTCCTTCCTCTTTTCTTTAAAAATGCCATATATTTTTTGTAAAATCTCTGTTTGCATTTTTCTTGCAATGCAGACTAAAATTTTCTTAAACTCGAAAAACATGTTGTCCCAAGTGTCGTTTCTATGAGAAGATATTAGACAATGGAAATTCTGAGAGACCATAAAAAACTTGCTTTTGCCAAACATCATGATATATTTTTCCTTCTCTCCTTATCGAAAGCATTCGAAGCCAGATAAATGGCCCTCGAGTTTACGTAGTTCTTTCAATAATATTTTTCTCGATGACAAAAATAGATGCTCTGAAAAGATGAGGCAGGACCAAAGTCATCTAAACTAGGTATAATAATAAATAAGGAAACAGTACAGGCTTGATGCATATTTTTTATTACTTTTTTGCTAAATATGGATATTGTCCTTTAATTCTCAATTATTTTTTCTTAAGTATTTTTAAAGATTGCCTCTAATATTTTTCACAAGAAATTCGAATGGGTATTTCAATTTGCAAATGTTTATTATATATGCTATAAAACTTGATTATCGTTTGATTATTAAACATCATTTTCAAAGAATGTAAATATTTATTTCTATAGAGATATTTATTGATTATTGGCCGTTCCATAATCGAAGTTTTGATTACATGGATTTTTTAATTTTGAATTTGAATTCTAAAATGGAATGGATTACATATTTTAATCAACGCCTGTTTCATCATCATATTCATCATCCGAAACAGTTAGATTGAGTCAATGAATTTATTTAAAATTCGATATCATAAATCGATATTTGCTTTTTGAACTGAATGCATGAAATATTCTGATCAATGAAATGTCTTAAGTGATGACATATTTGAATCTATTAAAAGTATCTAAGCTCATACAACATGGGAGCCATTATTCATTATTTCTGCTACAGAAAGTCCCTTGCTTAAATTTCCCTTTTCCATTCTTCAATGCAACAATTTGTGACTTAATCCTCTAATTAGTTTTAGAATAAATTATAAGAGCTAGAATAGAATTTCAAAATATACTGAAACAAATTAATTCCTACTATTTGCTTTCTTACCATAAAAGACCCAAAGACACACCATGATGAAAGCATCACTAATACGATTGCTTTCATCAATCTTGTTACTGCAATCACTAGAAAATCATACGAGGAAATGCCATTAAGGAAGTACCTAAGATCAAAAGAGATATCCTAATAGCTTGTTCCTTTCATTGTTTGATGTGTTTACCTTTTTGGTTACATCAAATGCTTAAATTAATTAAATATTAAAAGATTTTATTGCAAGCCTTAGGTAGTGAAAGTTCCTAAATTTGTATTTGTTTTGCTTTGCATTTCGTACTGCATATTGTGTTTATCTCAATATTGTCAATGAATAGACTGTAGTATTTTATAATCTGAATAAATTGTAGAGTTTTAAAGTATTTCAAAAAAGTCATGAGACCACATATTAAATCATCTAATTATAGATAGCAAAATAAAGATTTATTTTAGGTCTTATTTGCTTTAAGCATTTCTAAAAAGTATAAATAATCAAACAGAAGCAATGTAGCTGTTTTAATGAATCATGTATTGTGAAATACATCCATGTGTCAAAATTAAGTGTAGTAAAATTCGAAACTTTTGGAGTTGATATGGATATAGTTATTATTCAATATGAATAGATATGGTAAATAATGTTTTAATATGCATATGAGAACATACGTTTATTTCATAATTTTGAAATCAGATTATATATATATATATATATATATTATACAGAGAGAGAGAGAGAGAATGAGAGAGATATTCTAAATGAATACTATATTAGTATTGTAATGAGTTGAATTTAAATTTCTCTTAAAGAAAGCTTGATGATGACAGTTTTCCTGCAATTGTTTTAAAAAAATTGAATCTTTAAATCGATACATTGAATTGTATAGTGACTAGAAATGTAGCAAATGTCCATGCAATATCATTATGAGTTAGGAGCATTGTTTGAATAACAATAAATCAGATGGTATAAATTGCAACAAATTATGTTATTATAATCACATACAGTTATAACATTATATAGTTTGAAATGCGTTATACAATAAATAATAAGAGCGATTTAATAAACATCTTAATACGAAATCACCACCCAGTATAGGATCGAATGTAAAACGGCCTCAGTTTCATTATTTTTAAAGAATTTTTTTTTTAGAAATAATGAGCACTATTATCAATTAATAATCACAATGGATGTTATAAAAAGATTATAGCTGAGTATATTTGATTAGGGACAAATCATTGAAATGCTGGAATGAGAATCTTTGCTAAGAGAAATGCCACGAATTTCGACTGTGTTTCAATACTAGACTTCCAAGCAGTGACAGTGGTTTCAACACCTCTAGAGTTTAAGCTAAAGATATATCCCAGGTAAGCTAACATAAAATAACTCATAACAACTATTCAAAAAGATCTTTATACTGAGATAAATGTACAATGTCATAGAAAAATCTCTATAAGACAACTGTATTATTCTAACAAAGGATAGACTGTTCTAATAAACATTGGCAAAAATCCATCCTATTTGTACCTTCTTGAGGTTTACACACCCAATGTAGCCTCGAACCAGTTTGCATCTCCTTGGCGAAAGTGGTTAATTGTGGAATAACATCATGTTCAGAGACAAACCCAACTCTTAGCATATAATAATCTAGAGAGAACGTGGACATCGTTTTCATCCAGTTGCTTTAGGCTTGTAAAAAATCAAAGAAATATGTCATTTTTCTTTTGGGATTGACACAGTTTCGTCAATCAGCAAGTGCGCATTGATCTCTGCATTTTTAAACGTGGGTGAGTCACTATTATAAAATTCAGATGCATTATAAATCTTCAATCCCATTTATTAATGGTTTAAAGATACTGTTGGTCATCTGTCATAAAGTACTTTTTCGTCATGTAATTCTGGTTGTCAATTTAAATTAAAATGAAAGGAAGCAATCATATACATTGCCTGAACACTCCGCTGATCTCAAATATATTAGATAATGTATGTGATTTTCGGGAACCTCTCTAATATTCCGTCCCATTAATATTGGTTTTCGAATTGGAAACTATTTTCTATGAGTTATAAAAATCACATTGAGGCACTTGATGTAGGTCGTCACACCTAAATGTTCATTGAAGGCATCGATAATTTTGTGCATAAATAACGGATATTTGAGATTCAATTATATCTATTGAATTACAATTTACGACCTTTCATTTCGTAGATGCGGACACTCGTATTGCTACAGTTTTCGTTTTAATCTCTTTTTTCGATTCTAGGGTTTACCTTCTATGAGATATTTAGATGAAAAATCTCATCTATGATGGTAAGGTTCTTAAGTTGTTTAAGGCTAACTAGTAATGGGTACAGCACTTACTTTACATATTAATAATTAATCATCACTATTTTTGGTATATAACGCCGAATGAATAACTTTATTCGAATCCTTTCTAAACAATCTTTATACTGTCATACACAAAGGCCTTAAATAAAGTCCCTGATAATTTCTCACGTGCTCCCCATTGGAGGTCTTATCCTTTTTCCTTCCCTTAAAATTGTGATCCTGAATTTGGCTGATAATATCATGTTTGGTACTGGCGAATGACAGTTATGAAAAATAGATATCTGTTGTGAATGTAGCATTTTTACTGAATTTACTTACGAGAGTATGTGTCTTTGACGGGTTTTTCTAGACGATTTTCACCAAACCCTGACATGAAACTTCAACTGTAGACACAAGATAACATACCAAATTTCATTGATTTAAATCATGGAGTTAATAAGTTATTCCGTTTGCTTGCCTGCTTGAAAAAGTCCAGTCGGACAGAATCTCAACCGTTTGAGAGAGTTGATACAAAATTTGATAAACCTAATATATTTTAGATGTTCAACTTTGTATATCAAATTTTATTTATCTATATTTTTGTCTTTTGTAGTCATTGAATCCATATGTGCTCGAAAAACGCTGAGCGTGCTCTAAATGGAGTTCATTCGAAATTTGATAAAAATCAACAAATTTGGTCTTCAATCCATATACGAAATTTCAATAGTCTATTCCTAGGTGTTTTCGAGTTATCGTTTTCACAGACATACATAATGTCAAAAATATGTTTCTCGAACTCGGAAGTCTGAAACATAGTTTTGTCAAAATCTGACGTTTTGACGATTTGACATTGAATAGGTGACAATTTTTGATGATTCAATATTTCCTCTCAAGTTCTTATATGAAAAAGTAAAAAAAAAAAAAATTCAAAATATTAATTAAAGTCTTGAGATTTACAGTTTTCCCTGTTTCGCAACATTAAACCACTGCTCCATGTTATGAATTTCAACTCCGCTCTTGTCACAGAGATTCTTACTTCTATTCGAAAATAATATTATTTCATACACCCTGGAAACTATCAATAAAAAGTGAAGAAAAAAGAAAACGCGAATAAGCAGAAGGTTTAAAAAATGCTCTCTCATAATTTTCCACATTTGTTTTGGGAAAACGCTAACTAAGGAAAATTTGAGAAGCAAAGAGAACGGAGATTTCCTGATAACCTATAACAAGTATCGAAAAAAAAGAGACAATAGAAAAAAAAAAGAAAAAAAAGATTTTTTTTTTTTTTTTTTTTTTTTTTTGCTCTGAAAAAATTTGTATTTTTTGAATATGCATTACTCGACATTCATAAGGAAAATCATTGCATGGACAAGGATATTTTTGAACGAGCAAGAACAAAAGGAGAGAAAAATTAATGAATAATAAATAATCTATGATTACATTCTCGAAACGAAAGGATGACGCGTTTTACTTTGAGACAAACTACATTTCTTTGTTATTTAGAGTGAAAGAGATGAACCGACATTTGTTGGTTCAACTACTTGAGAACAGTTCAGGCCGCCTGTTTTGTGATATTTCTTCATTGTTGTTCAAATGTTATACCTCAGGATATTTCCAAATTCATCAAATGTGTATGAAATGTTATATTTAGCTCCAGAAACATCAACCGATCCAATTTATTCTAAATAGGCAATTTTAAAAATAAATTTTTAAAATTATTTTGTTAAGAAAGGAAAAGGCTAATGATTTCTTTAAGTTGATGAAATTGTAAATACTGTGAATGATAATAAAAATTGCTTTTGACAATTTATGAAATCGTAAAATTAATATTTCTTATTTTGCTTTTAAAATAGAAGGATATATTTAACATTTTAACCTCTGCCCCATAGTAAAATGTAATCTTGTACGTTCAGAATTTAAAACATTATAGCATCTATTTTAAAAATATATATACAATTTAAAGATTGCAGCACAAGTAGATGGGTTTTTTTATTGAATCGATAAATTTTATAATTTACTCAATTATTTAAAAAAAAAATATTTCATAATATTATATTATCGGTATCATTAACAACGTTTCACAACTTCTATTTATGGGAAATTGCGTATAATTACACAAATAGAAACATTCAGAATTATATGTTGATATTGAATTGTTGTTTTACATGGCATATTATAGTAAAAATGTTTTTCGTTTAAAATAAATACACACACATTGCGCGGTGCAAAAAATGCAATTAAGTGCATCAATATAAGGACGAGTTTGCATTTGATAAATTTCTTCCAATCAAACACAAAACTGTAAAATAGAATGAAATAAATTGTTACCGTTTATGATTTAATTACAATAAAGAAGGGAATTTGTAAGAAACTGTCTTAATGAAATTCGCTTGGAAAGATTAATTATATATGCAAAAAGAGATTTATTATAAATTTAAAATGAACAATATTTATTTTTTTAGGTATGAAAATTCAAAATCAATATAAACCAGTTTAAATTTAAAGTCATTCTTCGAAATTCGGTCTCCCATTGTTATTTCTACGATTTTTTTTTTTTTTTTTTTTTTTTTTGCAAACGATAAAAATGGAATAAAGGCTCAAATCCAACATTTAACTTTCAATTTATTATGAGTTAAATTCAATATTTTAATTTATTATGAGATATTTACTAAAAGTTTAATCGATTCAGCTTTTGATTTATAATGATTACTTTTTATTTTGCTATTCACTTTAAGAGCAATTTTAAAATCATTACAGAAATTAAAATTGGCAAATAAATTATTATAACGAAACATTTACGCAGAGCTTAGACTTTCTAAGAGCTTAACTTACGTAGAATTAGTAATTTTTGTGAATATAAAAAATTAATTGGGAGGATAATATGTTAATAGCTTCCAGTGCGAGAATTCTTCAATTATTTTTAATTGGCTGTTTCTATCGAAGAGACGTGAATTTTTATGTTTCCTTAAGTGTTTATATTATATAATTTCAAATAAAGCTTTCATTTGCTTTGGAAGAGTTAATTCTATATCAAAGAAGGCTGAAATGTTTAAAATTAAAAAAGCAACTTTGCATGTTTATAAGATATTTTTCTTACATTATATTTAGTAACGATAGTAAGTATTAGTAAAGATATAAAGTGTGCTTGGATAAAAAAAGTAATAAGATAAATAAGTAGATTCACAAATTTGTGGAGTGTATATGAATATGTACGGTTGAATTACTACCATTCCAAAGACAGAACATATCTTCAGTGAGAAGAGGTCGTGCTTTGACTTGTTATGAATCTTTATACTTTAACCTAAAATTCTGAATATTGTAAATGGCTGTCACTCAGCTCTCGTATGCCCAATCAGAACTGCCTCACTCATTTTCGGATTGGTAAGATTAGATATATTTGTTAAATGTTTAGAATTTTGATTTGATAATAATGCAAAATTATTAAACCTTCTTTCCAAATCAACAATTATAAATAAATGTAAAACAAAATATTATTAAAGTATCGAGTTCCAAAAGCGCAGTTGAAAATTGCAATAAACTTTTTTCTTGTTTTACAATTACTTAAGATTTATTCAAAAAATATATACAAATTTTCCAACCAAATCTTTAAGAAAAATTTATCTGATTCTGCAGTTTATTCGATATATTAATTTTTACCTACATACGCTTTGAAAATACTGATCATAATTACATATTGAAATTACAGTCATGTTTCCTATTTCAGTAACAAAACTGTTGTAATTTATGATGTTAAAAAATTATATTTATGAATTATGAAGAATGATGTTGTAAAATTAACAGATTAAAATTAGATGTAAGGTTATGGCAAAGTAATAAAAATCAGTTTAAATGCATATAAATTGATTCTAATGAATAGATTTGTTCCCTAAACGAACTAATTCATGATGAAATGGTGATGATGAAATTTTGTTGGTTGGATAAATTAATCAATTACATAGATTGAGTAGATAAAAGTGAAATTTATTGATAGAAATCTCTTTGAATAAATAAAAATGAAATTAGAAGCTAATTTAAAAATTTAAAAATGCTAATTTATTTTGATGCCAGAATGATGATTGTCACAATAAATCCAAATGAATATCCATTATGTCAGCTATAGTATTACTTGTGTCACAAATACTTTCAAAATATTTTTGAAGAAAAATTTATTCTTAATACTTAAATCTGCTCCATATTTCGTTAACCAAGCATTTTCTTTTATGTAAATAACAGTTATGTAATGAATGCGTTGAAATTACTTTATACAGTAAATATTACTTTATGTTAAAATGATAAGCACAACTTAACCTCAGAATGACTTTTAAGTAATATGTTAGTTGCTTTTGGTTACAATTAGATTATGCTATTAAAATTAATAAATTGTTATTATAATAAATTATTGCCAAAATTTTGAAGCAACGTAATAAAATATACTATTTGAATATATAGAGTTCATGCTCCCATAAAACCTTTTAGTCTTACGATTAATTGTAGCATGCCAACAAATTTCATCGCTGGCCACATCATAGTTTAAATGATAATTCGGATAGATTTCGATATCAAACATGGAGAGTTAATGATGATGACCCAGCAAAAGTGTTTAAATTTAGCTGCTGATACTTCCTTTGTAAATTCAACATTTCCTTTTCATCACATTTATACATATTCTTAATAATTTAAAATTATTTAAAATACAAAGGAATTTCTAGCCGGCGTCTTAGCATAGGGGCAGCGCGTCTTCTCCGTGATCTGGGTGTTCTGAGTTCGAGTCCCGGTTCGGGCATTGTTGTTCTACATCTGTTCTATGTGTGAATCTGCCCCCTGTAAAAAGGGGTTGTGCAAGCGAATGTGATGCGTGAGTAGTTAAGACGTACTCTTGGTCCTAGTTGGTGCTACTAAAACAAGAGATGCTCCGTTGGCATAAAATCGTTGACTTCGACCGCAAGCTTGTACGTGGCAAGTGCCATTATAAACAACAACAGGAATTTCTATATTTTACATTATCAATAATATTTTATGGATATTTTCTGTTATTAATTGCTTTATTTTTGCTCATTTAAAAGATTTGATTTATATCTCAACCAAAATGAAATTGCTAAACAAAGGCAATTTATACAGATTTTTTTATCAGTAGAAAAAAATGACGTGTTTTAAAATACAATATAATATCCAAGAATAATTTCTAGAGTTGCAATAATTAGGTGTCGAATTAGATTGGATATTTCAGAATAAGTTTCAGATGAAATTTTCTAAGTGCGTTAACCTAGTTAACGGCTATTTTGTTACATATTAAAGCCTTTGCATGCTTTTAAACATTAGAAATTCAAGAGTTTGATTGAGATATTGTTTTATTATCAACAAAATTTGAAAATTACAATTTCCAACAAAAAGATACCTTTGTAGCTTCAAAATATAATTTATAATCATAAAATCAAATCAAACAATTGCACAATTGATGTCATTTCCTAGAAGAATGTTACTAGCATTTTAAGTAATATCAAGACTCAGAAAATACAATGCTTTTCTTTAAATTTCTATTGTTTAAGTAAAGAAAATTCACATATTTGAATTTTCCAAGTGGATTAAATTAAATAAGTGGGTGTTTAATTTAATCTTGATCAAATTAAATAAATTTAGCTCTTATTCCATGTAGAAATATGAAAAAAA
Organism: Argiope bruennichi; assembly: GCF_947563725.1. Classification (NCBI taxonomy): domain Eukaryota; kingdom Metazoa; phylum Arthropoda; class Arachnida; order Araneae; family Araneidae; genus Argiope; species Argiope bruennichi. The sequence goes on along the minus strand of NC_079152.1, from coordinate 39,608,718 downwards.
GGTTAAAAAAATTATAGAAAAAAGGTTCAAACAAGATTTAAAATGGAATTATGATATTTTTATTAAATCATTTATTATTAATTTTCCAAAAAATGTATTCAGTTACTTTTCTCCTTCCGAGTAATATAGAGATTATTTTGAAAACATAATAAAATGAATTAAATGAGCGCTTTATTAATTAACGTTCAACAGTGAGTTTCAACCAATATTCCCAAACAATTGTGAATTTCTCAATTCACATTTTATTTTTTACCTTAAGAAATTTGAATATCTTTTAGACATATTTAATTTCGTGTATTTAATTTTCATCGTGGGTTAGACAGAACCAAAATCTTAATGTAGCATCTTCAAAGCCAATATATTCATTTTATATGAAAAAAAGCATATGAAATTCTGTATTAAGTAATTTAAAATAGGAGAGAGAATTCTGAGAATAGAGAAGAGTTTGAGAATTAAATATTTATCTGTCAATATTTAAGAAATGATGCTGCAGTGAGACAGTCGATTTGCATCAAATCTTCATCAATGACTGTTTTAATAATTTAATAATTGGAATTTTTCGGTGTTCTTTCCTGTGCATAAAAATAGCACCAATAAATAATTAAATAAAGAAGAAATATTTTAATTTCAAATCAGTAAAGCTTTATTAACTTCACAATTACTTCAGAAGTGGCATATGAATTATCATCCTTTCTTTTGGGGGAAGTAATAAAAAAAAATTTTCTACCGTGCCTAGAAAAAAAATTATCAATAATATGAATATTTTTCACATAGTTTCTATCAAGAAGCAGTGTGATGCTTCGAGTATATAAGTATCTCCGGTTTTTTTGGTTTAGTTCAGTATTTATCTGAATCAATTATTTTTGTATATATTTTTCTTATTTTACTAGATTCAATACATTCACGTTCCACTAATCAAACTAAAGGTAACAAAAAGAAATGAATCAGAACTTCTATGTATCTGAATATCAATCAATTTGCTTACTGTAAATTTTCGGGTATTGCTTCAATTATTTCATTATGAAAGATTCCTTTTTGTGTGAAAATTCCCATTAATTCATATAAAAATTATTTGAGAAATACATAGTTCATAACAATTATAGAAAGAGAAAAAAATGTCATATTTCAACAGAAATACTTATAAAACACGTGATTTTGAATTATTTTACTTTATAAATTATTATTTTAATATTTTATTATCTTGTAATTTAAGTCTTGTAAATTATTATTTTAATATTTTATTAGCTTGTAGTTTTAGTCTTGTAAATTATTATTTTAATATTTTATTAGCTTGAAAAATAAGTAGTCTTGTCAATTTCTGGGTAATATTATTTGTAATTATTAATTTTAAAACAGTAACGCTTCGTCCTAAAATTATAGATGTCTACAACATTTTGTCCATTGGATATGATTTTGGTAATATGTATTTTGTTTATTTTTTTAAAAAAATTCTATAAAATAAGTATAAAAGTCTCAACTTTTACATGCTTAAATGACTTAGAACTGCATATTATGATCTCTGTTTTATATTTCTTTAAGCAAATAAATATCAGGAATATCTTGAAAGTCTATCTCACTAGTAAAAGAAATATATTTGTATTTTAAAATAATTTTTAATAAGTTTTAATTTCAATGCAATAATTATTTGATAAAGAGGAATGATAATGTTAAAAGGGTTAATTCTTCTTAAAATTTATAAATAATTTCGTTAGTTTTCAAATTTTTCTGTTATATTTTATATAGGATATAGCTTTAAAAAATTAAAATTTTATAAATTAATACAATTATAAAGTTTAAAGCCTTTATTAATTTTAATTTAAATTTTATTCTAATATTCTATAATTACTAAAAAATATTTTTTTTCAGTCGGAACAGTGTGCATATTATTTTAAGAAATATAAAACTGACTAAAACAGTATTACAAAATTTCGGAAATTTAACTAATCAATCCTGGATTTTTCATTTAGAAATACTGACAAAATTTTCATTCTGCTTTATTTCGTTTATGTAACAAACTGAATTATAACACTGGGCATTACTCTACTTTTAAAGGAAGGGAAAGTAGGCTTTAAATATTTTCCAACTTTATGAGAAACATTTTTGGAATATTAAATGAATTCATTAATTATGCTGTTCAGAATTTCTTTAAACCCGTTCCAAGTCTGTTTATGATTAAGTATAAACAGCTTAATAACAGACTCACATTTATTTACAAAAAGAGTATCGTTTCAAAAGAATAGCTCTGATAAAGTCACAGGTAATGCCAAGAGATTAAAACATTGTTTTTCCATTCTTAGGCCTGAGTGCATGTTTCGAAGCCCCATATCACAGTAATTATGCTCATTAGTGCCCAGTCCTCCCTCTTCTTCCTTCAAAAAACATTCTTCTTTCTGAGAAAGTAACTGGAATAATCATCTGTACCGGAAGAGCAACTCAAGTAACATCTGAAGCAAGAATTAGCTTTAGAAGGTCATTCAGAACTCTTAATGAACGAACAATTTGCATAATAAATGTAAAAGGGGTTGAAGAAAAACTGAAACGACTTTTCAGCAAATTGCTGAGGTTAAAAGTAATTTAAAAATTTTTGTTTGTTTGGCGTAACGATAGATTGGTACTAGTTAAAAATAATATTAGCTGCTGCTTTCGTTTATTATTTTTCGGTTATATTAGTGTCCGTTCATCCATGTTTATCTTAAAATATAATTTAAGATAAGAAGAGATATTATAGACACAAGCTCTGTCTGAGAAACTGATAATTTCCATAATTTTTTTTCTCGAAATACTGTTAAATTTTGTTAGAATTTAAAAATCTGTTGAATTTGCGGCCACAGACAAAAGTTGATTATGTGGATGATAATGTGTGTGGTGTATTATATATATATATATATATATATATATATATATATATATATATATATATGTTATTTTGTATTTCCTTTCTGTTAAAATGGTATATCTCTTGAGCATAATTTCAGGGGATTTTCGGGTCACGAGGAATCATTATTAGACAATGTCTGTATGTCCTCACAGAAAAAATCCCTTTCTTTGAATCCCTGCCTGAGGGTGACCCTTGAAAAAGTCTTCAGGCCGGATTCTTTTTTTATATTTTTTTAATAATTTTTTTGGTTTAATTTTTATTTGATTTTTTGTTTTTCCTATTAACTTGATTCTAATACTTTTGTATATATATATATATATATATATATATATATATATATTGACTTCTCGTTCACCCATAGATTTAACAGTATGGTGAAGAAGATTTTTTAAAATTTAATTTTGTTTTATTTATTTGTTTTAAAAATATTTAATTTTGTCACAAATTTTAATTTTAATTTTTTTATGGACAAAATATATTTGCATGTCACAATACTTGTATTTAAAATGTGGAAGCTTTCCGTCTCAAGGTTTGCCGTTTAATTTCTCAAGTGAAAACTAATTTAGTTCTTTTTAAACTGATGTTCACTTTTATTTAGCTTAATCTTTTAAATGCAAAATTAATTTTGTCTTTATGTATATTGATACTAAAAAAAAAAAATTCAATAATCTGTGTAGTAAAGAATAAACAATAGATACAAATAAAAGTAACAGAAGTAAAAATTTTTGTTAAAAAACTGAAGAAATTACTGAAGCTTACTAATTTTAAATCACTTTATTAATATAAATCATATATCAAAACACCCAATATTTATAAAACAATATATATATAAATATTATAGTCATGCAAAATAGGTTACATAGAGTAACTATATCTAACTTCTCAAATTGTTATATATGATATGGGACATTTCTTTATTTTTAGAAATATCATCGAACACATGTAGCTCCGTTTTTACATCAAAATTTCCTAAGCCTTACTGTACATTAGTTTCAACATATTAAATTTTGTTGTAAAAATAGCTAGCTGTATTCATTTTATAGATTTTAATATGCTTGCATTTCATAAAAAGGATTCAGAAATCCTTTAGGTAGGATAGGAAGGTAGGAAAGATAATAGGAATTTAAGTAGATAAATCGCAATATTTTTTATTAATATTAAAGTTAATTCAGTGACAGTGTTAATTAATTGAACTTGAGGTGAGCAAGGCTTTCTATTGCATTTTAATATAAATGAAAGAATTTAATGCTTCCGCCTAAGATATAAAAATGCTGTGGAGATTTCAGACCAAATAAAAGAAACTTTTTTATTCTTAGATTAATTTTGTGTAGTCAAAATAACCGCAAACTAGTAATCATATCTCAGAATGCCCTCAAGGATCGTTTTTCAAGTGGCATATTTATGAGTGAGTAAAAGTGTGGACTGACTGCAGAGATTAGGGATAATTCAAAGTGCCATATCTTGACTGTAAATCGGTTAAAAATATTCTATGTATTATAACTTTCGCTGGTAATGATGCAGATAGATGGAACACATTTTCTGCAAATGAAAAGAGGTAAAATGAAAGAGGCATATCTATTACGACAGCTACTGCCATCTGTGTTTACTACAGATTTGAGACTAACTGCTTACAGATGGTTGGGAAAATAGGGTCTAAATGTTCCCGGCCGTAAGTGATCATTAGATTAATGAATCAACTTGAATGTTTTCCTGTTGAGCTCGGGTTTTCTCTTCAATCACTTTGTATATTCATTTTGAGAGAACTAGAGAAAGTTTACAGCTACGAAAATGAAACTGAACATCATTGCTATGGCTGATTTGAAATCCTTGTTTGTGGTTTTTCATTTTGAATTCTCGAAGAAATCACTTTTTGTTTATATGAAACCTTGACATGCCGAATTTATTGTAATACCATTTTATCACAACTTATTTGTCTATTTTGAATACAATGGGAATACATTTTGTTTTTGGGGACGACTATTTTCACTCTTACAATGTCTGAGTCGCAGACAAATGTTTTAAAGACTGGTTTGGTGTACTTCCAACGTTAGTTAAGACTGTATGAGGTATGATTCGGGCAACGGTTTTCAGCACGTCAACCAACTACATTTCCATTCTAAATTTATAAAACTGATTTAAGCTTATGAAGATCCTCTTAAAAAATCACTAAATAATTTTGCATCCATTAGGATCAGCCATTATTGAGATTGCATTTCAGTACTTAGCAAATAAATAGCATATTAATATTCATAAATCCCATAAGACATTAATTAATCTAGAAGAAAAATTATTGAAAAAAAGTTTTATTGCTTTTCTCAAAGTTTCACCTTTTATTAATAGGATGGTAGAGGGAGGCCATGCTTTATATTTGTATCATACAGGCATTATGTTGATAATGATTTGATTTTGATTATTGGCTTGATTTTTAGAAATTGTTTTTGTCATTAATTTATGGATATAGAAAAGTCTTGAGTGCTTTTTAACTTAGTTTATCAGTCGTATAGACGCTTATGAAAATATTGAACCTATACATAAAAATTTAAAATACTATTATCTCAATATATCATTGAGAGTGTTTTGACAGTTCCATATGAATTGTTAGGATTACAAGGATTCTACCTGCTGTTTCTGTCAAAAGGACAGTATAAATAAAAAGATAACAGGTCAAAATGAGAATGTGAAAACAAATTGATTAAAATATTTTAATAATATTTTATAATTTATTCCACTGCAAAATTGTGGGGTATTATTCTATATGTTAGTTATCCCCGATTATTGTATATGATAAAAGAGATCAGCTGTAGTCATTGCGTTATAGACATGAGAACTATTGTGAGTTCCATTAATCCTTAGCTGCTTATAAATCTGAAGTCTGTGATTAATATGAGTTTTTCACATTTCTGAAGGCACATCTAACTGTTGCAACTGTTGAAGACGTCTTAGAATTTTCTAACTGAAATTGATATCCAATGTTCCTTTCCTGAATGGCATCTAAAGAATTCAATAAACATTTTGACAGGTCATTCCTCATTCATTGTTTTCCGGATGTCAAAAGAAAAAGTCTCACTTTATTTTTCAAATCCTTCCTTACGCAAAGAAATATAAATCTGCTCATTAAATCTATATCCTATTTCACTCCCCATTAGTCTTTTATTGAGTATCCCTATAGCTATCGTTATGCAAAGATTGTATAAAATTTAATTTCAATTTGGATATCCAGCCAAACGTCACCACATTGTTCAAGAGATGTTCTCTTCTGTTCTGGATTTTTCTTTCCTTTCCATTTGATTCGTTTCCTGGGTGATGAGAACTATCATAGACGTGTCACCAGAACTTGTGACAGCTCCAAGTTGTTGCAATTTGAATTGACCGTTCTTTTCTTTTATTAAATCTCAAGGATTGCAAGATTCCAATATTTTTTAATCGGTGATTAATTATCGATATATAGCAATATCTGACAAAAACCCTGTAATCCGATCTATTTAGTTATTTTTTTAATTTTTGGGATTTGGTAAAAGAAAAATTTTTCATCTTTAAGCTCTACATTCCTACATCTTTCAAACTTTTTCAACTACTTATAATTTCGCCAAAAAAATTTAACCAATTTTTGTGTAATGTTTTATTGTTTTATTATTTCTAACAGGCAATTTTAGTTCCGCTTCTCTGTATCTCAGTAGTGGTAGCCCACTACACGTTTAACTCAGAGCAGTACAGAGTTCATATAATTATAAAAACCAAATTTAAATTAACATTTCAATCAGGTTGGAGAAAATAATTAAATATCATCTTTTATTCTTTCAAACAATGCGTTTGTGAGATGCTTATTTTTCGAAATTGTTTGTCTACTTCAGAAAATAAGCAAATACTTAGCAAAAATTGTTTGATTTTTTTATAATTTTAAATTAAAAATACCGCTTTTTCAATCATTTTAACTTACGTAAAAACATTTCAAGTGGCTAGTTATATTAAATCATTATAATAAAAGAATTCTTGTGAAGTCTTAAGCAACAACTTCTTCAATTACATTACTAAATAGACATTATTCAAAATTATATTCTATAATTTATGATCCAATGCTGAAAATAGACCGTTATAACTTTTTCATATAGCTTTTAAAATGAAATTTAAGAGGCTACATTATGACTGAAAAAATTGAAAATGCTCTTAAAAACGCATGAAACAAATTCAAGAAGTAATCCAGCTTACTCTTAAATTGAATCTTTTAGGCAATTTCCCTCTTTGAAAGCATCGTTGATTTATCTATAAATTTTTCTGTTGCTGAGATATATGAAAAAGGGTAAACCACATATTTGACGAATTTTCATAACTACTTAAGAGCTGTAGATCGTCAAAATAAGAACATTTTGTACATAAATAGCATGTATTTGTTTTTTATTTCTGTAAATAGTGAATATTTTGAATAATATAAATGACTTTCAAGCAATTTCTTTTCTTTACCTGTTTTGCTAATCTTTTTAAATGTAAGGAGAAGTGAAATTATTTTCAAATGGCGCAGCATTTATTTAATCTTTTTTTTTTTTTTCAGTTCTGTTTCCCAATTAGTTTTTTCTTCTGCTGTTTTTAAAGTCCTGAATATAAAAGTTTTCTTCACATTTTGCAAATTAAAAAATATAATTATAATATTTAATACGCTTACCGAGTATTTTGCTTGAATGATAAAAGTCGCTTTTATGCATTGAGTATTTATAGTATTGTTACAATTTAATTCGGCATTAACTCATTGGGATAAAGGCAGTTATTTCTATAAAACATTTTATGAATAGAATGAATGAAAAAGTAATTCTTTATGCAGAAAGACCATAATAAAGAGAGTATTTAAAAATGTTTTAAAGAAATAACTTTATCGACTGTGCTCATTGCAATACAAAGAATCTGTAACCTAAATTAGCTCTATCTTCAATAAAATTATATTTTGTTAAATTAAGAAATTCAGTTAAGTTTGAAAGAAAATCTGAATAAATAAAATGAATCGAAATGTGAAGCTGACGAATTTTTATCGATTAATTCTAAATATGAATACCTAACTATAACTTTAATATAACTATGAACAACTTTGATTTAACTATGCATAATTATCTATAACTTTAATATAAGTATTAGTAACTAAATAAAGCCATGAATAACTTTAACTATGAATTTCTATCTTAGTATTATGTAGTTACAAATCTTAGCATCAAAAGAATCTACATGGTAATGGTTATAGTATGTTTGGAGAATTAATATACAGCTTTTTTATTTATAGAGTAATTATCAAAATCTACTACTACCTTAATCACGAACATTATCTCATAAGAAATGAATGCATTTTTCCAAGAATGTCTTATATTCTTATTTAAAAATTAAAGAAAGAAAGCCCTTGTGTAATTTTATTTTTATGATTTTTTTTAATTTAGCGATATATACCAAATATTTGTTTGATGAAAAAATAATTTTTGCCATTAATTTTCATAATTATTTTAATTTTATAAGCGATACTTAATAACAAAAATTTCTTGCATAAATAGAAATAATTTTCTGATAAATTATATATATATATATATATATATATATATATATATATATATATATATATATATATATATATATATATATATATATATATATATATATATATATATATGATTTTTAACTGTTTGTTTGGCTTGACTGCTTCAGTTTGTGAATAGAATTTCCTTATCATGATTTTTAAAAAATTGAATGAATATTCGAAATTACATTATGGTATTTGCATTACAAATTCAAGTAGAGAAGTATCTATCTCATACCTGAGATTAAAAAATAATCAGAATCGAAGAACGTTGAATTCTTGAAATGAAGACTGCTTTGGTCAATAATTGAAATTTGCTTTAAGAACCAAGACTTGAATTAATGTCTTTTTTCAAACTGATTTTGAAAAATAAAGAAAATATTCTTAAAGAAATGAGTTGAAATAAGAAATTATCTTTTATACTGATATTTTAATTTTACATAGTATATTTCACTGAACAAAGAAACTCGTATATTTTTTTCATTAACTACGGACCATAATTGCTGAATTTAAGTCTTTCGCTCAAATTACTTATTTTGTTTTAAAATATATTCTTCTTGGGGGAAAATAAATACAGGAATACTTTATGCCCCTAATTCATTTCCATGATTCATAGAATACAAAGAGATAGTTTCTCATTCATGAAGTTTCGGATGCAAGATTATTTATTTTGTGAGTTATAAAGTTGTAGATAGAGACATTAAGTATTTCTTAAACATTGAAATAGTATTTCATCATTTATCACGTGCTTAAAGTAGGAAACAATGCGCAATAATCTAGTGTAAGAATTTCTAGGCTACAATTCAAAATGAAATATTCTACTCGAATTATTATGATTCTGTCATATTTTGAAAACAGTTCCTTTTAACATTTAAAAGAGAAATAGAAATGCTGATGGTTGTTTACTCAATAAATCCCTGAACTGAATACATGCGCTGAATGAATATTTAATATAACTAGTTTAACTCTTTCACGTAAGGCCATATTTATCATTTAATATATTTTGCAAATAAATAACATTCATTCTTGAACAACAACATTCAAAGTAACATTCATTCTTGAATGAATTTTGTGTTGGAAATAATTCCTATTAATTGGTTACAAAATATATATGCGATGGATGAAGTAAAATAAGGTATTAATATATTTTTAATGTAGTTGTATAATTTTAAATAAATTAATTTAATGATTAGTGGAATGCTAAATAAAAATAAATATTCAATTTAAATTTTGAATCAATTTTTTTTTTGGAAATTAAATTATTGCATTGATTTTTTTTAACTCTTTTCAAGTTCTGAATAAAAATTTAACATATAAACTATTTGATTAATTTGTAATTAAATTAATTAAAATTATTTAAAAATGCAGAATGTAAGGATTGACTTTCAGAAATATAATGGAAGAGTCCATACACATTTCATATTATTTTTTGACAAATGTTATTTCTTGAAAAAAGGCTTCGGCAAGATATAGTGCTGCAGAAATTTTGACAAATACTCTTTAATTTTTTATCGCTGTTATAAATTAAGAGGACCAGAAATTTTAATGCTCGATTTTCTCATTATAATCAGCAAATAAATTACGACATTTCATTAATGGAATCTACATCAGGGATTTATTCAGAGTAGAAAACAAAATATCAAATAGATGTTTGAAGGAATTTTAACAAACGGCACAACTGTACGACTTGGAAGTATGAAATTCATTTTATCTGAAAAATCCATCGACTTTGGCAGGAAAGTATCGACAAACGTGTGCTAATAAATTAAATACGCACTCAACTGTAATTGTACTATTTTGAAGTTATTAATATCACATGCCCATAAAATTTAAAATTTTGTCTGGAGTTACATAAATAACGTAATGTCTTTTATGCCAGTATCTGAAAGAATACCCGATTTTATGTATTACATAAGGATTTATCACAATTATGTAACTAAACATGTTATAATCTGAAATATTTTTAGAAACATACCTTAACACAATTTACAAAACATCAATTGTTTTAAAAATATTTACTTACAAAAAAATACTTCAGAAAATCAAATGAATAAAATCAGATATTTAATGAAACAAATATAATCAGATAGTTATCTAAAACAGATTTTATAACACGAAATAAAAAAAATCTTTCAAAGAAACGTTTGTGTCTTTTCGATTTGCAACTGACCCAATGCTCAATGCCCTCTTTTTAACCACAACAGTTTTTAATGTCTTTTAATGTCCTTCTATTCATTTTATATCTTAATGAAACTGTTCATTTTATTCCCCAAGAGGTAAGCTCAAAGAGTGCATTTTAAAGCTCATATTATAAGCCAATGCTTTCAAATGTTATAACATTTTCCAATTATTATTGAATAATTAGTATTGTTTAGAAATTTTTTTAAATGTGCAGGACTGAAAATATAGGATTGATGTATATGAGAGATTTAAGGAATACCAATTTCATTAAATCAAAATTAGTTCGAGTGATGGTTAACTTACAATTCCACGAGTCAAATAAAAGCTATATTCTTAGATTCTGTCCCTGAGGTAAATGGCAGGAGAAATGAATTTGTTTTAACAGGTAGAGTAAATGTCGAAAAAAGTTTAATAAGACTGAACAAATTTGAAGAACTTGAAGTGGGATCTTTACTTTTTGCTGTGAAAGTGAGCTTCTAGTCTCTAGTCCAGTCTAATGCTTACTTCTAAATCTTGAATTTTTTAATGTGTCATGGTATTTGGAAGTTTATGTCATTATAAAGGTTCATTTTCAAATTTTCATGAGAAAATTTGAGACAGAATTATTATTAGGTATTCCAAAATGCAAGCAATATATAGTTTTGATAGTTTAAAATAAAATGTATTCTAGTACAATTCATACATATTTCTACAATACACATTACATACGTGTTTCTACAATACACATTACATACGTGTTTCTACAATACACATTACATACATGCTTCTACAATACACATTATATATAGGTTTCTATATGTTTATACATGTTAATACATCGTTTCAAACATTTTCTTGTAAAATAAATTTGTTATTGTGATCATATACCGAAATGCATGTTCCAAGTTAAGTGCATAAACTCTGGAGTAATTGAAAACACAATGGAGTTATTGGAAACTTTCTTGTAAGTAAACCATATTAATTAACCCTTAACTCAGGAGGTGAAATTTTAGGACTTAACTGCGGAGGTGCGGTCTACGAGAACACATTCCATTTACATTCAAATTAAATTTTCTAATGAATGTATTAATATGAAAATCTGCCAATATATTTTGCAGATATTTTTCTTGATATATAGATATGTTTTAGAAATTTTTCAAAATGTATTATTATTGAAAAAAGTAAATACGTTGGAACATACATTTTCGTGTCAAATTACATGTCACAATAAATAATATTCTTGAAAAAACATATTATTTTTTTTACTTTTTAAATCATATTTATTTTCACAGCATATGTATGTATATAGAAGATAATATAATGTAAAATTCAACAATTAAATGAAAAATTTAAAAAAATGGCAATGGGTAAAATTGGCACTTTTTTTATCGGCTTGTGTGACTTTCATAGCACGGTTTTCTATGGCATTTTAAACATATAGGTTAATAGCTAGTATAAAAATCAACCTATAAATTCTATATATATATTGCATATGTATATACACACACAGAAGATGTCCAAGATAAATAAATATTAATATTTCTTGGCATATTAATATTTATACATTTTTCAAAATTCATTATCACTAGAAAAATTAATTTTGTTTGAACGTACATATATGAATCAATTGAATGCGAACTTTCATCGAAGAACTCTTGTGTACAATTATCCTTATCACTAAAATCACTTTCTGCTTCATTTAAAAGTGTCTGGAGCACTGCTTCATATTAGGATCAGTAAATTAGATGATATTTCAGTGCCAAAGTTTTAGCGCCATCTGCTAAGCCATGTTTATCACTGGGACACTAACAGGGAGATACCGTCTTAGAGACCGAGCTGAAAGAAATAACTGTATTATTTTAAAATTTATTTTTCCTCTGAAATCGGTTGAAAAAGTGCTCGTGTATTGAAGGTCACAAAACAGAAAGCTACAGGGTCAATCCATTCAATTGAGCTAAAAATAGAATTGGGGTGACCGAAAATCCATCGCTAGTGGTCTCACCGACCGCACGTCCCCAGATAAGGGTTAATATACCTTGGATAAAAGAGCATTATTGAAAGAAAATTGTAGTAAATAAGCATAAATTTAGAAATATATATATATATATATATATAAACTTCTTAATTTCACACTACCATTCCAAATTAAAAAAAAAAAATACTATTCTGTAAAATTCGTTCTCGGTTACTCTAACTGGCCTTATTTGATTTCTTCTGAAAATTTTACTTTGATAAATTAGTTAGCATTTCAAGTATTTCATTAATTATTTTGAATCCAACAAACGATAAATTCATAATAATTAATGAATATAAATTAATTTTTCTAAAATATCTGGACGTAAAGAGATTTCTAATGCTATACAAGCTTAATATTTCTAACTATCTTCGCCTAAAATAATATGAAAGAGATTACTTTTGTTCATGGATGTAAAATGTTTATAACAATCATATATATATATGATTGTATATATATATGATTGATATATGAGAAATATATATAATCATATATGAGAATATATATATCATATATATATGATATATATATGAGAAACATGAAATATGCAGCTTATTTGTATTCCATTATAACATATTAAAAAGAAAAAAAAATGGTAATAAAGAAATTATATTTTCTTCAATTAAACAGCATAAAATATAAAAAGATAGATACACATACATATAATACTAATAGTAAAAGAATTCTAACTTATTATTTTCTGCATGTATACTTTTTTCATTAAATATCCTCTGTTCTAGATAAAATGGTAACGTTAAGTGCATTCCTAGAACGTATTACTAAATTAGTTAATTGCTCTATGGGATTTAATACATTAGAATAATAGGATTCAATATTCTTTTTATTTTTCAGTGAATTATTCATAATTATTTCTGAGCAATGCCATTTACATAAAATTTATTAAAACTTTTTGAATGATAAAAAGAATTTTAATCAAAGAAAATAACTTATTTTATTACATAATAGCCTTTAATAACCTGTTTCACCTGGGATAGATTGAGATTAATTCTTTACAGATTAAAATGAATTTAGTATATGATAATAGTACAATTTCCTTTCAAGAATTTAATACACACAACAATTTTAATTTCCAGTAGCTTATCAGCAATAATTATAAATAGATAGACTCTTTGCCTATTTATCTTTGAATTCCTATACATTATTACCCATGCGAAAAGTATTAGCGATTAAAAACTCAAACCTGTGACTTGAAATGATTGCCTCTTTGCTTTATTGATAATGATTGAAAATGCAGGCGTAAGCAGAAATCGAATTGAAAAAAAAGATTGCAAGTAAATCGGGATCAGCCCTTGAACTTAGAATATGCTCGGCTTAAACTAGGCTACTTAAAAATCGTTGCCACGGCGATTTAAATGAGTAATACTTTCAACATCAGCTGGAGTCTTAAAATTTTCATTTTTTCCTTTCGCATTAGTCCGTAATCCGTCAGAATATTTCTTCAATAATCTTGCTATTTCGACATGCAGTTTTCTATAATCAGTACCTAAAACGCCATGTTTAGTTTCATTCGCTTGTCTCTCTGTTAATTGAATTCAATTTGATTTTCCCGTGATTGCTTTATTCGCATTGTAGTGAGACAAATGGTATAAAATGTTCGTTATTTTCTGTTTTGTATTTAAGAAAGTAAATAGCTTCCCAAAGTTTAAGAAAAAATATCTCTATCTCATTAGGTCTTTTATTTGAACTAAAACCGGAATATTTTTTTTGTTGTCTTTTTTTTTTTTTTTGAAATGAAACAGGAGTATTTTTTTTGTTGTCTTTTTTTTTTTTTTTTTTTTTTTTAGATCTTTGAATTATGTGAAATTAATTCAATTTGTTTGTTTACTTTTCTTCTTCAGCTTGTTTATACCATAGCTGCTTTTAATGAAATTTTGTAGGGAAACAAGCACGATTCAACGTCATTCTTCTTTTTTTTCGGTGGGGGGGGGATTGTAAAATAATAATTTTAGAAATTTGCTATAAACGGGACAAAAAAAAAAATTGTGACGTCTCTGTTTTTGTTGCGAGTCTCAACAAACTTGAACGATGATAAATATTAAGCAGGAATAACAAAAAAGTATCAAAATTAAACGTATCAAAAGTATCAAAATATTGCGTATTAATCAAACTTAATGTCATTAGATTATTTCAAATCCATAGATAAGTATGCGGCAATCAAAATTCTATAACTTATCATAACTTAATATTTTCCTATAATTTCTAATCATAGTGATAAATTACTTTAAATATTATTGCCACAAATATGTTTAAGTTGAATTTAATTTCGTTAAAATGAGAAAATAATTACTACAAGTAAATTACTATTATTGCTTTTTAAGACTGATTAAAATAATTTAGCGTCGTAAATATTTCCGAAGTTACTGTAGAAAATTTTCATAAATTTTTGGTAATTAATTATATATTTTAGAAATTAATTAATTTCGAAAGTTGGAAACAGAAATGACCTAGAAATGCCCTTCAAAATAACAGAAGCAAATCTCAGATAGCTACCGTTCATCGCTTAAAGAATTATTATAACCAACCGACTGACAGATTGTCTGGTGTCGAAGAAAAGATTTTTCTTCCTAATAATTTACAACTATCTTCTTGATAAAGTACCCGCAATAAGAAATTTTATTCAAATCAATGTCTGAGAAACTTTCAATTCTATGTGAGTAATAATCAGTTTATTTAAAGCACAGATGTTTTTATAAGTTATTTTTTCATTTGTCGTCGCATTTATAAATTATTCCTTCGGGAGTAAAATCAATGTAATTTATTGAGCATAGTTGGGCTTTTACAATTTGGATATTAGATAAAAATCGTTTTAATTAATAAAATTTAATTCATAAATGAATTCTTCTGGAGTAAAATCTCTGTAATTTATTGAATATAGTTGTACTTTTAAGATTTAGAAATCAGCTAAAAATCATTTTCTAACAAAGGCTTCAGACAACAGCACTTTGCTTTTTAATTCCTTCAAGGAATTTCGGAATGACAATACTTTCACACAATCAATTCAATCGCAATTTTGCTCTGATGTGTGCCAAAAATTGTTCAATCAATTTTTCCCAACATTTAACAATCAAATGGAGCAAGTGTTTTAACGAAAGGCCTTTACTTTGTCTCTTTTTATTTTATTTTCTGATACGAGAAATATTTTTTAGATAATTGATCACTAGTTAATCTACATGAAGATATCTTAACTACCGCTTCCCTCTTTCTCTTCTCTCAGCCATACAGTCTTTAAATGAATCTCTAATATTAAATATTTATTAAAGTGTATATATATAGTAACAAAGGCAATTTATTGAGTGAGAATATGTGAATGATGCAATATATTTTTCATAACAGAATGCAATTTCTCACAAAATTCAGCTTTACGAGAGAAGTTATAGCTGTACGGTGTTACACAATCTTACTTAAGAATTTTATTTTAAATTTTATTTGACATTATGCAAATAAATGTCAGTGTTTAAACAACATAACTTTAAAACAAATTGTGGTCATTCTTTGTAAATGAAAATAAAGGGCGATTTATTTTATAATATATTTCTCTGAAACTGTTATTTTCAAAGGCACTAAAAATTCAGAAATTTAAATATCCTCATAAAAGTAGTTCTCATAGTTGCTGCTTTAAAATTGATGTAAATTCTCTTCTAAAGATATAGTAGAAGTTTTCTATGCGAATAATTTGTTTTATTACTGAAATTTTCATTTTTGTTTGCTATCAATTTTTACATTAAAATTCGCGAAATAGAGGATATATGTGAATAAATGTAAATTAAATTTAAATATACACACAAACACGCGCACACACACATTTGCATATATATATATATATATATATATATATATATATATATATTCTTGTTCAAACGTTCTAGTGTTAACGTTGTGCTATCTATTTCGAAATCTTAAAATATCAAATGATTTAAGATTTATCGGATCAATTTTTTGGACAATGAAAACAACATTGCAAGATATGTGAACCATAATACCGCGACAAAAAGAAATGAAATTGCTAAAGCACTTTCTGTGTGTGTGTGTGTGTGTGTGCGTGTGTGTGTGTGTGTGTGTGTGTGTGTGTGTGTGTGTGTGTGTGTGTGTGTGTGTGTGTGTGTGTGTGTGTGTGTGTGTGTGTGTGTGTGCGTGTGTGTGTGTGTGTGTGTGTAAAGTAAAGAGCTGATTTAAATAACTTACAAATCAAGTTGTATTCAAATTTCTAAACGTGTGTCGAATATTAAAGTTGATGAAAACATTGATTCAGCGATGTATTTGAGAAATTCCATTCCAATTAGCATTCAGTTAGATAAAATCTAAGGGATTATGGATTTATACTGACAAAATCAACGTAAGTAGTAATGAATAATTAAAATATATTTTTTAATATTGATGTCTTTTTTTTCACTCTATGATATTGTTCAAATTTCTTCATACGAAAATTTAAATCTAAGCGAAACTTAATAGCAATTGTTGTCCGTTCCATCACAATTTTTTTCATTCAGTAATATAAAATCCTGAATTAATTGAAGAATTATGTTAATTTATAAGCATAAAATAAAAGTTAAGCTAATTTCTATAAAGTTTTTTTTTATAATTGTGAAAAATTTAAGTAAGAATCAAATAATAAAGAATAAGAAAAAAATCAATTTAATTCAATATAAAATGAGCTGTTAATGTATGCATTTTTCAACGCCTTTTAATACGTAAAAAACTTCTAATTAAATGGAAAGCTAAGAAGAAAACATTTTCTAGATTTGGACATCTCATTTTGTAAAATCCCCTGTTATATGCTCATTAAAGAGTAATAATTAAATAATTTTGAACCCTATGAAGTAATACATGTAATGCATGAGCAAGTGAACCTCTCTCTAAATTTGCATTCCATATTAATATAAATAATTTTCATTTGCATTTATATTCACCATATATGGATGCTATATAAGCATTACCTGCACTAATCAAATGTCATCTAATCAAAATCCCTAGATTATCAAAAGAGGGATGAAGTTTCAGAACACCGAAACATAAAAAATATACTCGGTTACATACTTCATGAAAAATTGTAAAAATGACGACTGTTCTGTAGTTATGTGTTGATTTCAACAAAATAAATTAATAAATAAACATACACATATAAACACTACACTTATGGTCCCTAATAAGATAAAAATAACAAATGTAATACTCTTGTTTTCAAAAATATCACTTTTTAAATGTAAAAAATAACAATAGGTTTGAATGCGATGGATAATAAAACAGAGAGGGATCATTAAATACTATTCTATCAAATACTATTATTATATATCTATTAATATATGCGTGATTTGTGTAATTTATACTTTAAATTTCTGATAACCAGATGTCTGGAATAATATTGTAGTATAAATGAATAATTTAATAGATGCGAGAAGATTGTGGATGCAACAAAGATAAGTTTTCAGCAAAACACACACATTCTTTTTTTTTCCTCACACAACATATATCGTCTCAGAAATCGCTGAATCAGTTTTTTTTTTCTATTTTTTATTTGTCACTTAAACTTTTCCAATAAATGTGACATTCCAGAAGGTTGCAAAATGCTTTAGATTTCTACACCTTTTATTTAAAAAATACCTTCTTTTGAATTGAAGAAATCATATAAATACCGAATCACTCGAGTATACAAGATATATTATTCTGGGCTTTCAACAACAAAAGGAAATGATTTTTTCTATCCCAATAGAATTTCTTTGTTCAAGGGCTTCTTCTAGTATCAGTTGAACGCTTTCTATTTTGTGCAGTTTATAAATGAAATCGAACACATTTAAGAAACAAATATCATTTCCTCTTTACTTAGATTCTGTCAGAGTTGTTTCCTATAAATAATTCAAAGAAAAGTATCAGAGTTTAATGTGATGTCTTGAGAAGGATTTTGGAAAATGTAATTTGTTTCCTATTACGTGGTTTTTCATAACATCACACTTTCAATTTTATTTATCAGTATCTGAGATAACACTTTTAAGGAAAAAGGCATAAATAGACTTCATATATCTATATTGTTATGTAAATTTCTTTTTTTTTGGCATGATTTTAAATTAAAATGAAAGAAAATACAAAAGAGGAAGGGAGATCTGAATGTGTAGATTCCTCAGAATCGCGAGTTTGAATTTTTTAATGATAACAATAATTCCTTTTTATATACTTCTTATATGTGAAATTAAAGAGCCAATATGAATTTAGAAACTCAGTTTTTCTCCATTAGCTACTCCGTAATTAGTTATTATTATGTTATCAGTACCAAGCAATTAATCATAGTTAAATGTCTTAAAACATTTTAAGGGGTTGAGTACAAAAATATTAAGATGTAAAAGCATTCATGTTATTTTGCTTTTTTTTACATGCGTGGTAAACAGATAAACTTAGGTGAAGCCGAGGGTATAATAGTTGATATAAAAAATATTATGAAGAACAAAAATACCTTACACATAATTTCCAACCTTGTTTCGGATTAAAAAAGGAACTTTTCATCAGACAGACATGAAGATCAATTTATTCTATACTATTTCAAATAGCATTATTATTCCCTGAGAATAACAATAATTGTTATATAATGTTATAAGCAATAATTGTTATATTTTAAATAAGACTTCATAATCCTCAGATACATGAAGAGTATTGGGAATCGTGTGGAAGCACTCGAAGATTCGGAATATATATATATATATATATATATATATATATATATATATATATATACAATTTATTATTTTAGTAGAAGTTTCCATATACTCTTTAATATATCTCGTTCATTTACTTAATATTATTATTATGATAATATTTAACCAAATTGAAAGAGCAGTTATGGAATATTTAAATTTAATTAATATTCCATTACTGCTCCTTAATTTTGCAAAATGTAATGATTACAGAATTGAATTCTTTACAAAATGTAGTTTCGCTTATTTTAGAAGAGCGCAATATTCGTTTCCAACTTAATGTGCTCTGCTCATTTAATTTCCAATAACGATGATATTTGTGTCTAATTTATACTTTATTACTCTATAAAATTTCTATAATTCAACTTTTCTTCCACTAAATTAACTTCAACATACGAATAGTTTAAATTATTATATATTGTATGGAAATACATTTCTTTAAAATCTTTGAAACTGCACGCTGTATAAATATGTTTTAGCTTCAAGACATGTAAGTTAAATTAGTAATGTTAGATCTTAAGCTTTAAACACCTTATTTTTCCGAGTATTATTATATTATTTAATATAATATAATAATACTCGGAAAAATTTACATTTAATTACATTTACATTAATTACATTTAATATGTAAATCATTTTGAATTCGAGAAACGAAAAAAAATTATCAAAAATAACTAGGATTAATATAATCAAATCCTAAAAGTATAGTAGTTATGATCGATTTTCTCTTTCATTTTGTCCAGATATTATTGTGCAATAGAATTCAAAGGAAAATCACTGGGAAATAGTTTTGATATGACTTGCTGAAGCGAATAGAGAATGCTCAAATTTAATAATTCCGTCTGAGTAGAGTAACATCAGAGAAAATGCGTTATTTTTGTTTGGAAGTGTGTCGTGGAAAGAGATCGATAGTCAATTGAATTAGTCACAACGTACTATCCTTCAAACATTGCTTTAAAAAACAACTTCTTAAGGAAAGTACATATTGATATTTTCAATTTAATATTTTATGAATGTTTTAAAAACTACTAAAACTGTTTTCATCTTTCTGAATTTGTATTGGAGGATTAATCTTTTAATTGTCTAAAGAAACATGTCCAAATTTGATATAAAAGATTTTTTTTTTACTTTATTGCGATTTACTTAAATAATGATCTTAAATCTTTACAAAAAAAGTTGAATTTTATTTATTTTATTATTATTGTGAGAGCCAATCTTTTTTAATTTAACACAAATACATGAAAAATCACTTTATAGTGCACTAATTAGCAGCTAAAGAAATTAATCATTTTTATTAAAATATGCACAAAAGGAAAAAAATATGAATCTTTTATTCTCGTGCTTTTTATTGTGGCTAATAAAGAAACCTCTAAATGTTTTTAATAATCTTCAAACTTGGTTATTGGGATTAAATATAAATAGTATTTTCAGCTATGTGTGGTGAAAAATAAGCTTTGGGATAAGAAAAAAAGTAAATAAAATAAATTAGGAGGTCAAAAATAATAATATCATTTTGTTACAGTGTGAAAAAACAAGTTGCAATTATGAATAGAATTTTTAATTAATAGAATTCAACTGCAATTATGAATTGCAGTTGAATTCTATTCATTAAAAATGTAGGAATCGAAATACTAAATTAAAATAAAAATCATGAATCATGCTTTCTGATATATATGAAAGTAACCCGGCTACTTCTAACAAATCTTTATTTCCAAAGGTGTTAACTAAATAATTAATTTAAACCTTTATTTTCACAGTCTGTAATATCATCCTTATCCTTATCATCCTTACTTTTTCCAATATTTTTTTTAATTCCTTATTATTTTATCAAAAAGGGACAAATATTTTTTGCAGATAGATAATAAGAGTATAATTTTTACTTTCATAAAATAAAAAAATGAAATTAATGATTAATAAGAAACGTTCTCAAATGTAGTTAGAAACATTTAAACAGAAAGCAGGTGAAGCTATCTTATATTTCAAGAAATTATGACACAACAGTTGAAAACATTGATTAAATCCTCTTTGAACTAAACTTCTTGAATTTAATAAATTGAGCAATAATAGAAGCATTAACCTGTATAATTTGTTTAAAGTTTAGTGAATGGATTTAAAGTTAAAAAAATTATATAAGTTTCAAAATTTAGTAAAAGAGAACTAGGGCAAAAAAACGACGTTAACAGTAAATTGCTTTAAATAAATTCAATTTTGGAAATATACTGTTATTTTTCGCATATATTATTAGAATGACCTTCCCTATCTAGATAAACTAATTTCGATATTAATTTGATCGATTTTATTTTGAAGGTTTAAAAATATAATATAGAGATATCATCTTGGATCTGTAGAGAGTCAAGCCGATTTTGACTTCAGTGCTAGATGACCAACCTCAAGAAAATTAAGTATAATTTTATTCTTATGAGTCAATATACCAATAAATTAAATATTGTTAACTGTTTTATCCGGGAATACTATGCAATGAAAAAGTTACAATGTTTAATATATAAGCCTCATAATAAAATACTATCTCAAAATCGGTGCATCTTTATTATCAAAAATTGATCACTAATTTCTCTTCTAAATTTGAGCATTCGCTATCTTGCCATTCCTTATATATTTCCTTTGGAACTAGCATATTTTCCAAAGACGATATTGTTAAAATATAACTTGTATGTATATTCGACTTAGGTATGATTTGAAATCATTCTGGACTATGTTATAATACATATAAATTCCAAAACAGGAAAGCATAAGAAGTTGAGTTAAAATGATGGATTCAGATGATGAATCAACCCGGTAAATTTTGCTCTGATTAGAATTTTTTTAAAAATATGCTTACCTTTTGCATATTGGATACATGGATATAATATAATTAAATAAGGATTATAAAAAGTGTATAATATAAGGTAGTCATGTATAACCAAGAATTATCAAACACAAGGTGCGTCATAAATTCAAGCTAGCTTTAAAAATTCTTAATAAAAAAAAGTAACGCCTGGAAAAAAATCCGGTTCTTGCGAATCTGGTCTGAGGGACGGAGGAGTTTTTCCATAGGAAAAAACCGATTGTAAGTGTAATCGAAACTGATCGCTCATGCGTCTTACTGAGGCGTTTTATGCAGATCGAGTCAACACAAACAGACAGTGAAGCAGATCACAATGATATGACACTGAGCATTTATTTCAAAATTAAAGACATTTAATATAACAGCATGAATTATGCAAGTAAGACACGCCATTATGCCTATTACAGCTGCGTGTAACATATTGGTATTTATGTCACCGTTAATCCATCGAATGACTAGGAAACCCTTGTACACACAAAGCTTTAAATAATTTCCTATTCATAAAGCTGCTTTTGTGAAATCTAATAATAGAGAGTATCATTTAAAATAAAAATGTAGATATATTATTCGGTCATCGGTGAAAATGTCCAACAGGAATGTCTTTACGTGCGAAATGGTGCAGGGTACCAATCTGCATAAAGGTGATAACAGGTAACATATATCATTCCTGCAATAAAAGCGCAACGTGGTCACCTGGAAATATAGAATATATTTTTGCAGTAATTATATAAGTTTTTAAGCCAGATACTGGGCGATCTTTTGAAAAAAAATCCGAAATGAAAGACATGGTGAAGCCAATGAAACATTCACATGACCAGAATGTTTCGGTTTAATCAGGTAATCACGAGGATTTGACGTCACACAGAAACGACATTTTCACGTATTGAGGTTACCTTCTGCAAAACTTTCTGCAACCACTGTGGATCATATTCCATTCGTGCTAGCCTCATGTAGAAAAATTTAATTTTGTATCTGCTAATAATAGCTGGATTAGGTGCTTGTGTCTTGTACAAATATACACCGATGATTCATGCGCAGAATAAGTCAAATAAACAACTCCGGAATCTTCGAGATTCTCCCAATTTCAAGAGCACTGCTTCTCTCCATTGATGTTTCGGTTATCAATTCTTTCTTGATATCTTTCATAAAAGGGACGGAGTTCATACTGAAGCATGGTCTACAATTGTCTAGACAACTCTTCCATTATTTCAATTTGTTGTAATACATTCAATACCCCGTCAGAAGAAATATTACATTTATACGACTTCAGTCCTTTCTCTCTGCAAAAATTTCTCTTTTCAATAATTGTGGATTCGCCATACTTCCAGAAGAGTTAAACCACCAGTTCTCGATGTAGTAATGATAACATCCTGCCGGAATGAAAGACTGGACTTTATCCAGCCAAGCGTCTTGTTGCTAGCCTACTTTACATAAAAAGTTTCAGTATGACAGTTCAGTATGAGTCCCTTCTTTTGTACATGTAAATAAAGTCCAATGTCTTCTGATTTTATTCATGCAAACCGAAATTTTCTCCATGCGTTACTTCCTTTCTATGAGTTTGTTATTCTTGCTTCAATTCATGACACACCTTTTCTATTTCTTGTTAATCAGCATGAGCTTATTTTTAGACCTTAAAAATTCCAATATATCAATCAAAATACACGAAAATCAACTAACTAAAAATGAAATTTCAACAATGGAATTCTTTATGTAAATGCTTAGGGTTAGTAGAATGAAGCTGTAGCAATTTTCCTATTTGGTGAAATTTGAGTAATATGAAATAAACTATTTCCTTATTTTACACTGTCTCCCCTATTCCTTGAAAAAAATGCCTTTCGTTTTGTTTTGAAATAAATTTCTGTGAAATGTTTTAGTTATAAATACTTTTACAAAACAACACATTAACTCTTAACTTGGGTAGGTGCGGTCTGTCAGACCTCTCAAGTCTTTCGGTTCATCTATTTTTAGCTCAAAAGAATGGATTGACCCTGTAACTTTCTGTTTCTTGATCTTCACTACACGTGCATTTTTTCAAGAAGTTTCAGCGGATGCTTTTTTAAATATTTCAGTTATTTTTTTAGTGAGACGTCTGTGATATGGAACCTCCCTTTTAGTGTTACGGTTTTATACAAAGCTTAGCAGATGGCTCTAAAACTTGGTAATCGAAACTTGGTACACCATCCAACGTACTGATCCTCGTTATAAAGCAGAGCTCCAGACACTTTTAAATGAAGTGGAAATTTCACATTCGGCTGATTCTGATGGGTATGTTCAAATATAATTATTGTTAAAGTGATAATGTGTTTTAATTTCTTTTAAATCTATTAATATACCAAGTGAAATAACTACAGAATTTACAGGTTGTTTTTTATACTTCTACTTAACCTGTATGTTTAAAATGCCCTCGAAAACCCATGATACCAATAAAAAAATGGTCAATTTTACCCATTGTCAATATTTTTATTTTTCATATAATTGTTGGATTTTCCTTTATATTATTTTCAATATACATTTATATACTGGAAAATGAATTTGATTTAAAAAATAATAAGTAATGTGTTTTTTTCAAGAATATTATTTGTTTTAACATGTAATTTGAGACGAAAATATATGTTTCAACGAAATTACTTTTTACAATAATAATATATTTTAAAAAATGTCTAAAACATATTTATATATCAAGAAAAATATCTGAAGAATATATTGACATATTTTCAATCTAATACTTTTATTAAAAAATTTAATTTGGGTGTAAAGAAAATGCAATATCCTAAACCACACCTCCCCAGTTAAATCCTAAATTTTCACCTCCCTAATTAAAGGTTAAGCATGTCTTTAAACTTTTGAAATTGTCATTAAAATTTCAAAAAATGAGACAAATTTGCTGAAAATAACGTCTTTAAAGCAAGCACGAACAAACATGCACAAGATGAATGGAGCGCATTTGAAATTGAAACCACAAATGGAAGTTAAAATTAAGAGTGTTTTCGTTAAGATGTATATTTAAAGAATTGAATATCTTTAAATGTAGAAGTTGTTACTGCAATATGATCTGGACCTCGATGGTCTGATGGTAAGGTCTCGGTTTGGAAATTGGAGGATTCCAGATTCGAGTTCCGATTTCACAGAAGAACCATCATGTTTAGGCAGATATGGTACACGCTAAAGCCGTCAAGATCAAACACCCTGCCGCTGGTGTATGTATGGAAGTTTGGAGAGTGAGATGATAGCTCAGATCCCTCCTCGTCATTTGACTGTGGTACAAAATATTGAGATCCATCCCGAAATAACCATAGCATTGTTTTAAAACGAGATGTTAATTGAAGTAAATTAAGCTAACCCAGCTATGACGGGAAAAACATATTGCGTGTTGGTTATGGTATCTTAATTAAAATACTATCAGGCTTATAATTCAAAGAAATTAAACTACTTTGTATCATCTATCTTTAAAATACACAATCATTATTTCGGGTCCTGTGTCACAGAATTAATCTTCTCTTTTTACAAGACGACCTAAGCAAACAGATATTTAACATTATTTTTGATAACTCCCTCAGAAAGAAAAAAAAATATTAATGATTAATCATATTAATAAAAGCATAATTTGAACCAATAAATATTTTATAAAAAACAGTGCTTTTTTGAAATATGTTTATATATCCGTAGGAAAAAAGAAATGATTTTGAAATCTTTTATAATTACTGAAAATCGATGTTAATCTTTGAAAGTGAGAGAAATATGAGCATCAACTTTTATAAGTCATAAAGTTCTTTAATCAAATTATATTTTAATAAAAATATTTTCTACTGCTCTATAATGTCGGTATACTTCTTTGATAAAACTCACTTTGAAGTTTTGCTTCCGGAATTGATAAGAAGAAAAATTCGTAAATATTACTAAAACATGAAAGAAAAATTTATCTTAATAATACAGAATCTATAAGTATTAATTCTTCGAAAAGCCAAATAAAAAGAATAGAAACATGATCAAAGTAGTGAAAGCTTTGAAGATCATTTTAAAATGCGTTTTTGTTTTATCTTTTAGTATTTGAAAGCATATTCCAGCATTAATTATTAAGCATTACTTCAATTAATTTATTATTATCGTACTGAATTACACAGAGAAACTTGTTATTGAGTAAATGAAAGTTTTCAACGAATAAAAATAATTTTAGAATAATTAATATTACATAACCTTAATTCAATTACAATTATATATAAATTCGAAAAATGAAGACCATAATTCAAATTCATATTTCTAAATATCTATTGTATAAATAAAGTATCCATAAAGTTAATTATAAATATATACACTGAATGGCCAAATTATTATGACTATGCCCTCAATACAGTGTTGGACCACCTTTAGCCCGTAATACTGCTCGCATTCTTCTTGGCATAGATTCTGTGTGATGTTAGCAGGTAGTAGGAGGAATTTGACCTCATATTCGATGTACTGCAGTTTCTAGTTCCTTCAGATTGGACTGCAGTGGATCCAGTTGTCCGATGCCCCGTTTGATCTCATCCCACAAATTCTTAATTGGATTGGGATCTGGGGATGTGCCGACCAATGAAGGCAGGTAAAGTCAGCGTCATGTTCTTCGAACCATCTGACGACAATACCTGCTGTATGACAAGGAGAATTGTCTTGCTGAAAGCATGCGTCCCCGGCAGGGTACACCATTAATATAACAGGATGTACTTGATCTGCGGGAACACTTAAATACCCTTAGGCATTCAGACGTTATTCCACAGTAATCAAAGGACCCATGCAATGCGAAGAAATCATAATATTGCCTCCACCAGTTTGAAATGTTGTGGTAATGCAGTTGGGATCCATGCTATCGTGTTGTTTTCGCCATATCCGAACCCTGCCATCTGCATGATGAACCCTGCCTTTGCAAACTGGAGACGTCTGCTTTTGTTCAAGGCTGATAACAGAGGCTTTTGAGTAGGCCGTTGGCTCCCACAGTCTATATGGTGTAATGTGCGAACACAGTTCGTTCAGAGACGTTCGCATTTGCTTCTTCATTAAGATTCCCTGCTATTTGACGTACTGTTGCTCTTTTGTTGCCCTTTTATTGGAGTGGACAACTTTGTTAAGTCTCCTTTCAGCTCGAGTATTCAGTAGCCTGTGCCTGACGCTGAAACCCGATTTTCTGCTTGGTAGTCCACTCTCTGTACACATTAATAACTGCTGATCTCGCAAGAGCAGCCATTTTGCTGATATTGATTCTGACGCTTAAAGTGCCTACAATCATCCAGCGTTCAAACTCAGTTCACGTTTTTTGCCCATAACTCCGCGCGTAACACTGCAATTGATGGTTCACTTGCCTTGTAATCCCTTTTCGTAGCTATCACGCCCTCTAGCGACAACACTGTAACGCAATAGCTCATTTTACATGAAGCCGTCAGGTTTTCATAATAATCTGGCCACTCTATGTATGTATGTGTGTGTGTCCTTTCTAACAATAAAATATACATCTAACAATAAAAATGATCTAAGTGAAATTAAAAATGTCATCTTATCCAGTTTCCCTCAACAAATGTGTTAATGAATTACAAATTTTATATTTTTTTACACAAGCTTTTGGATCTATGAGCAATGTTTAGTAAAATAGTCTTGAGATATTCAGTAAATAGAAGGCTCCATGATGTTGCTATAAAAATTGAGAGAAATTAAGAAA
The DNA here is from genome assembly GCF_947563725.1 of Argiope bruennichi. Lineage (NCBI taxonomy): Eukaryota > Metazoa > Arthropoda > Arachnida > Araneae > Araneidae > Argiope > Argiope bruennichi. Next base: position 39,580,886 of record NC_079152.1, on the reverse strand, counting down.
ATTTAATTATTTTTGTCTAATAAAAACGCGCAAATTCAGACTATTCCTTTGACCGTCTCAAAGAAAGCATGCCTATCACTATTTATCGCAGTTAAACAATGGATGATCCTTTCTCATAGTATGAATTTGTTTACTGCGATAAATTGTGATATTTAGAACTTCCTAATTTGGTCAAATTTGGTAACAGGTGATAGAAACATTTTTGTATTTAGATGTTGGAATATTTTATTGAATATTAGTTCTTATGTTCAAAAGATTATATAAAATTTTGATTTCGTCATTTTTTCAGAAGTACTATTATTGAATGAAAAAATGAAACATTATCATTTACGTCATTTCAACCCTTTTGAAAGTTAAATGAAACACTAAATTATACGATGACAAATTTTATGATAAAATTCTTTAAGATATTGCATACATTAAAAAAATATTATCCAGTACATTTAAAACTTCAAAGCTGAAGAATTTTGTTTTCTATACTCATATTTATTTATTAAAAAAATTTTGGTTTCAGCAAAGATAATTTGTTTTAATTGAAGTTTAATCACTTCCACTTTAGTTAAAAGTTCAAATTTTACGGGATCTGACAGAGAATTAGAGAGCGATTACATAGTATAATGAACAGAAAGCATAGTGAATCTATAATAATATATGACCATCAAAATTTGAAAATTCAAAAATTCGTAAGTGAATAAATTGCGTAAAATACTTTCTTCAAAATTTGAACGACCATTATTCACCATGAACCAGTTAGTCATTAAAGGCAGCTAAGGTAAAATAAATCCACATTTATAAATAATAAATATTGATTAATGATATTTGAAAATGACTTTTATATAAAAAAATATCATCATAAAATAATTTGTAATTACTTTTTTGTATATAAATTTAAAAAATGCAATTGGGTGGAAATTTTGTTATAAAACTTGCTCCTGCAAGTACCGTAAATAACAATTTTAAATAAAATTATTACATTTTAAAATATATTGGCTTGTAATTCTATTTTTTGTATATTCCATCCAAAAGTACCGGAAGTAGTCTTCCCTGTCGAAACGAAAAATGTTGTAAATCTTTAAGCGGTGTGTTTAAACTTATTTATTAACTAATTTAATTCAGAATTAGTTTCATATTTTTATCGTAAATCAGTTCATGTTACTTTATTCTATAATTATCTCTTATTTCCTAATCTAATTTCCACTTTTTAATTTCATTAATTGAAACAAGCGCTTTAAAAATTGCTAATTGGCTATTTTTTTATTCTGATACTCCGAGCGAAAGGATAAAAATAGTGAACGCCTAGGTCATTTTTTAACGATACCTAAGTTCCCTTTCCTAAATCCCACAAAGTAGGGACGATTTCCAGCTTCTCAATCTCACCGTCAGGATGGCGCATTCTCATTGGAGAAGCAACATCTCACCCTCACATAGACCTATTACATATGACCAAAAGAGTTGATCAACTTAGTCTCCCTTTTTTCTCCAGTTCAGAACAGTTATTACGCCAGAACCCTAACAGCTCTTTAAAGGCTCGGAGAAAGCCTCTTTTCACGAGGCGGAGCTACGTGCAAATATCAGTAACCTTTCCGAAATCGATCCATGCCAAAGGAACCCCTAAAAAATCGCTTAGTAGATGCACCGAGGGACAAATTTCTCACCCTTTTCGCTCGTGTCTGGATGGAAAAGAAAGGTTTTTCATTGAACAAATCACTTCTTCCATGGAAAACGAAAAAATAGTATAAAGTAATTCTAAATTTGTTTTCCTAGCTCTAAGAGAATCTGCATATGTTACACACATAATATTATAAGTATCTGCATATGTTACACACATAATATTATAAGTATCTGCATATGTTACACACATAATATTATAAGCATCTGCATATGTTATACAATTATTGATATACAATTATTGTTGTGTCATTGCTGTTTCAACTATAAAATTATGTTTAGTTACAACAGCGATGTTAATTTCTGATTAAAAATGTTTACTAAGCAGTTTACTTTAGACGTTATGTAAGATGAGTTAATTTTTTTTAAAATTCTTACTGAATGAAATAATTTTGTATACATTATTAAGTAACAAAGCTTGATTATTTCAGAGCATTTTTCTATAAATAAAAAGAGTTTAAAAATTACAAAGAAAGCAATCAAACTGTTAATATGGAAGATCAATTATATATATGTGCAGGGTGTCTCAAACGCCTTGACCACGGCTTTTATTCCTGAAATATTGATCGTAGACATATACTATAAATTACAAAGTTGAGTAAAAAAAGATGTAAATTGCTATGAAATCAATTAAAGTTTTCAGGGGATTAAACTTTACAAAATAGAAAATTTAAATTTTTATACGGTCCCCGTATAAAAAAATTTCCAATGATTAAAATGTGCAGCATCCCCTAATATAGAGAACTGCTGCAACAACAATTGCTCCTATTGTGCAATTTCGTCCTAATCTGTTCTTGTTTCTGGAAACAGTTATTAGACAACGTACTGTTATTTTTTCCTTACCTTTACTTAATGGGTTCGATGAAAAGGTGAGCAGAATCTAGTCAATAAATGGTAATATTGTTTCTTTATTCCATTTTATTTTGTTAAAATTAATGTTTTTCTATAAAAGGCGCCCTCTGGTGAACATTTTGGAGTTTGTTTGTTTTTTTTGAAATTCCGTGAGCGCATCTCGTTTATAGTCTATATATCAGATTTCAGTGCAATCCGTTCACCCCTTTGCGTTGTATGATGCTGTTTATAGGGGAAGTTTCATTATATATAACTACTCTGTATATATGTGTGTGTGTACTCTCTACGTATTGTATTCCCTTAAATACAACACCTAGATGTATAATTCCATTATAACTCCAGTTTTATAAAACAATATCGGCAGTTACATGAATCTTCTTTGTTGAAAATTGAAAGAAATAATTCCAAATATTCTTTTGCTTCAATGATATTTTTGATATTTTTTTTTTCATTTTGAATAAAAGTAGTTCAGATAATCAACGTTTTTTTTTTTTTTTATAATTATTATTATTATTATTAGAGCTGCATACAGAGAGAACTCTAGACGACAAAAGAATGATACTATTTCTTAGAAAAATAATTTTTACTTTGAAAGAATTCAAATAAAGTTTATCAATTCTGGGAAACTATGAATATATCATCTAGTATATAATAAAGTCAAAGGAAATATCTATTTACTAAAGCTCGAACTAATTCCTCATTATCATGGATATTGCTTTAAGAAATACAAATCTTATTTTAATAACTTAACGTTCCATTTATCAAAGAATCTGATAAACTCTTTTCATCACCAGAATTAATAGACTACATATTTTTCTTGGATATTTTAATTTACTATTATGTTTATTTTTCCAAGTCTTTAGCTATTGAAGTCATTTGGGAGCCAAAGTGTTGATTCTCATCATGTTGAATGCATCAATGCAATTTATATGTGCAGTGAAATAACAGCAGTTTCCATGAATTTAAAGATATTCACCAATTCCTTTAGCGGTTTTTCTTATGTTTGGAAAATTCAATTTACATCTCTAGCATTCAAAATAATTCTAGCATAATTTTGTAATGAATAAGACTTCTTGAATAAATATCTACAGAGATCAAGATATTCCCTTGAAATGGAAAGTGGTTGAGGATTTATAACATTTTTCGTTTCCCCGACATAATTTTGTTGTGAAAACGCAGTGAAAGTCATTTTTCTTACTTTTGCTAAAGAGTTTGCTTCAGCGTATGATGTGAAAACATTAGGAAAATATTTGTATCTGCTTTTTACTGAATAAAATGCATCGAATCTCTAGGGTAAATCTATAATAATCTTTTAAGTAAATTTATTTGTGGCGATAATAAACTATCACAGAATATGGACAATGATTACTTAAAAATTAAAAGAAAATTAAATATTTATTTTTTGTGATTATATTATAAAATGCTCTAAATTATTAGATAATAATTAAAAGCACCTTTATGATATCTTTATTAACATTCATTTGCTTTTCATTAGAAAATACAAATTCTTTTATATTACATCTATATGCATTTTATATTAAATTTATGTGTAATAAAAATTTGGAAGATCAGAGAACCGTGTTGGAAAGAGGGAATGAAAGTAAAAATATACCATCGTCATCATTTTTTTAGATTCAAAGTTATAATTATTACAGCATTATTTTTCTCTCCTTTATTGCACAATGTGAATATAAATATATTTGTATTGTTTTATTTATTATTATTTATATTTATAGATATTAAATTTTCATTTAAAGGGACTAGATATCCTTGTTTCGGATACATAGATGATTGAAATGAAATTTTTGTGCTTGGTTATGAAAAGAATTACTAAATTTATAGCACGACTTTCACCTTAGAATGGTTTTAAATGTAAAGTTCATTTTTTGCTTCTGGTTCTCTTATTGTGAGTCACAACTTGAAAGATATTTTTTCATCGTACTCAGAATTTCTAAAAGAACTCATTGCCACTGGAACGTCCGTCGGTGTCGATTGGACACCGGTGCATCTTTAGTTTGTTCTCCTTTCCGCATTTTAGAAGGGAATTTGAAAATTTTTCGTGACTTTTAATCATTTTACATGGTGATTACAAGGGAAAAGTTGTGTGGTTCTAAGTTAATTAGGAAAGATTTTACAACTTATACCTAGATTGGCCACTAGTGTCGTTTCGACACCAAGGAAATTTATCATTATAAATAGCTGTCGTTCAATAAACGATAGTTTACTAAGTAAAATAGACTTCCCAAAGTATTATCCCAAATTTTTTGGTTTTGAATGCAGTGTTATTGGGTTCACAGCGAAAATGTATCTAAAATTGTTGTATCTAAGTGTTTCGTTACACAGCATTTGCCTATCTGCTCATTAAAAAAAATTCATTCGATTTTCGAATCTTGCGCAGAGCAGGTACCCTAAAATGATGGCTCGTAGAAAATGTCTAAGCCCTGATGAAATTGCGATAGCTTTCTGAGAATGAATCCGATGGTGGTGGGCTGTCTTGTTCTAATTTAGATTCCGATGAAGACATAAGGTTGCGTGAAAGTGACTTCGAAGAATCTGAAGAAGTAATTTGTAAGCAATTTGTTTTGTTACACTTTTTTATGATATAAAGGGTCATAATATATGATTATTACATGAAATAATATTAAAAAGTCTTAAAAACTAAATCCTACTGAACAGTAGCTGGGAAATTATTTAGTTATTACAATTATTTTACATATTTTATATAGAGGTGTCAAAACGGCACTGGCGGACGTTTAAGAGTAACCGTAATCCCAAGTTCTAGTGTTAAAGTTGTAAAATGTGGTGTCTGTTTCGAAATCTTAAAATGTCAAATGATTTAAGATTTACCGGATCAATTTTTTGAAAAATGAAAACAACGTTACGAGATATGTGAACCGTAATACCGCGACAAAAAGAAATGAAATTGCAAAACACTTTCTGTCGTGGGAGATTACCATTCATAATGTCAACAGGAATACAGTGTTGACATTATGTTGGGTGAGGTTATACTGCCGAACACTTTTTCCAGGTGCACACATTCCGACAAATTTCTGAATATTTATTTCCCATACGTTTTCAAGAACGCCGGCGGGTTGACGAAAAGACGGGAATAGCAACGAGTTGTAAATAGAGAATTATTCATGAAACTTCAAAAGTGTTTCAGAGAATAAAAGCTCTTCTGAACGTGTGGAGAAATAAAATAACTATTTTTTTGTTTTGTTTTTGTTGTAATAAGTGAAATATTTTTGATGTTATTCTTCCCCATATGTACTCTTAAGAAAGGGCCGAGTAACGGCTAGTCCAATTCTTAAAAATTTGAACACTCTTTTCCAAAATGAATGTGTGTCGCAGTGTGTTTATTTGAGAAACTGTTGCTATAAAACTTTGAAAAGACATTTATTGGAAAAGAATTGCTGAACAACTCTGATCATATTTGGTTTCAATAATTGAACTTGTGTACTGTGAAAAAAATTTTAGAAATATTTCTCATATATATATTTTTTGTTTGTTTGTTTTTTCGAAATACGATTTAAGCTCAATCTGTATAACAAATTTAACTTAAAAGACACACAATATTTTGCATGGACTTTGAGACAGAGTTTTTAGTTTAATTTAATATTAACTTCCCATTTTAAAACTGAAATTGGGATATTTTGGAACGGATCCCGCTAACCATGGCCAAATGATGAGGACGACACTTTAGCTGGCGCTCCTTTTCCAAACTTTCCAGCACATCAGCGAGAGGACATTTGGCTTCGACGGATTTAGCGCTCACCAGACCCACTTACAAGATGGTTCTTTGGTGGAACCGGAGATCGAACCTGAAACCTTCCAGTCCCGAAGCCGAGACCTTACCACCAGCCCACCGTGGCCCTTCATGTTTGGGTGTCTCTGAAAAAAATAAACAGAAATTTATTAGATAGTTGCTTTTTTTTTCGAAATGCGCTTTAAGTTCAATCAGTACAAGAAATTCAAATTAGATGAAACATAATATTTTACATGCACTTTCAGCCTGAAAGAATTATAATAATATAATACGGAAATAATATCTATCATCGAATTTTCCATTTAAAAAATATACATTTAGCATAATTAAATTCAAATCAATCAGAAATTTTTTCCGTTTATATATATTTAAACATATATCATTTATATTTTATGGCGCTTGTATCTCTCTTTAATATTTTTGGTCTAAGAATTATTGTACTTTCAATGAGAAATAAATTTCACGTTTTTTATCTTATTTAAGAAAAATTTTATTGAATTTTCAACAATCAAAATTTATTCGATTATAACTATGAAAGTGTTAGAGAACTTCCATTTTGCCGATTTAGTTTGATATTTCTAAGTGAATTTCTTTTTTTATTTCAAGCCATTCAAGTATTTTAGTGCATTATTATCTAAATTTTAATTCATTGATTTAGATGTTTAGTTTATTATCTTTGAAACTTTTTACAAAACTTATTAAACAATATAGATTAACATTTTCAATAATAATACGATTATGGAAAAATAATGATATATTATACACAAATTTAACAATAACAATTTAAGTTCTTATTCCTCATTCCGCAATCATTGAAACAGATAAGATACCTGAAAATCCTCTTCTCTGAAAAGAGGCTATTATGATGTAAAAATTAAGGGAACGTGGCTACAGCGGGTTCAAATTAAGTGAAGAGCCAAAAGTTTAAACAACATCTAGTTTATTAAAAGAAACTTAAAATTCCACCTTAATAAAACACGAATGCTCTAGGAGCCTGGTGCCGCGGAATGCCACGAAAATGTTGGTATGTGCTTTTTATAATGGAAAAAGATGGTGTTGTCACAAGCTTAACAAATGATTGAAACACAAAGGCAAATACCCTGCGGACGCCACAAGGTGTCAACAAAGAAACATGGATGATAGTTCTTATTCTATTTTACTAAAGATGAACATCGTAAATTTTTGAATTAACCTATAAAGCTTATGTTCAGTTAGTAACTGATATTTTAAAGATGAATAAATCTTACAGAAGCATTACTAATCAAACATTTTGTTAGTGATTTTGGTAATATCAGTTTCTTTAATGTTGTTTACTGTTTAGGTCTGATGTTAATAAATGCTCTTACTGGTCGTCCGTTGTATTTTTGTTCTGATTTCATTAGTTCAAAACTCTTTAGAATATGCATATGTAGAGTTGAATTTGATTAATAATATAAAATCATTCACAAAGTTATAATATTACGCAGAATTATGACTTTTAAGCATGTTTAGAAATATTCAAAAATTAAAGGACTTCCAGCAATATCTTGAAATGACTTTTGTCTTGCTGTTAAGCTTCAATGTTTAGAAAAATACTTAAAAGAATTTAGAGTCGTTTATATCTGATAATTCCAAAGAAATCTCAGTCGTGAATTTAAAATAAAATTGTTCTCAGAATTATAATATGCATTCCTTATTATCATTTATACAGCTTACAACTTTTTAAACTGTAGAGAATGTAAAAATTTATAAGTTGATGTAAGAAATTTGTTGGAAAAAAAGTCATTTGAAGGGAAAAAAATTTAACTAATTTTGTATTTTATAATACGGATCACATTAATATATCAGGAAGTGCAAATAAAATCAGTTACATAATATTTCTTTCCGAAGTGATAAATATATTCCTATATGTGATACTTCTTATATGATTCAACAAAGTTTTAATTTCAGTTTCAAAAGATTTTATCGGCAATATCATTCATATTTTAACATAGGAATCAAAAAATATAAAATTACAGATTTATTAATTTAAATTCAAAACATAAATATAACCATGTTTAAATCTTTAAAATTCATTGACATTTTTGAAGCAATTTTTCATTATGTGTCTATAACTTCAAAGCATTATTAAATTCTTATTCGTTCTATGTTCTGCACATGAAAGCACGAATTCAGAACTTAAAAATAGTTCTTCAGTTGAAGCCGAATGTATAAATAATTTAATAAAATTCCATTATCTCTAAAAACATAAAAAATGTCATTTATTTATATAATAATATAATTATTTATTACGGTCCTTGTCAATAAAAATGTTCAGCTTTCAATTCTTTGTAAAGCATTGGAAAAATTAATCAAACTGCTTGCTATTACGGGGAAACTAAACTCCATTAAGGCTTAAATCCAATCCGATAATAGAGTTAATACATATTTTTATACATTCGTCATATATGTGCATGTATTATACATTCTCTCTTTTCTCTTTTTCTCTTATAAATAAGTAATTTTTGTGTGCTAAAAATCTTGAATTTCTTAGTATATACATTTCACTAAATAAGTTCATATTTAATAAATATTTTATCTCAAAATTCAAATGAAATCTATTTAAAAATTTATTAAACTATATTAAATAAATTGTTGTTTCATTATATGGATTTATTAGATTATAATGTCAAAATAAGGATATTTTTAAGAACTTTTAAATATCAATTTTCATTCTGAGCACTTTTTTTTGGTAATTTTGGGAAGAATAAATTAAATTGCTTCACAATAAAATCCCAAACATTTAGAAAATAAAAAAATGCTATTTCCTTCTTTGTGATGTATTTATGCATAGATACAAATCAAATATCTATTTTAGAAATAAATTTAATTATTTTTGAAAAGAAACGTGTAATAGATTTTAAAAGATTAATGCAAACTTTCTATTAAGATTTTTTTAATAATATTTTCAGTTAGAAAAATAAATGAATTCATTTGTCAGTCCCTGGTAACTTCTCCGCTATTTATTGAAATAAGTTATGTTGCAATATAAAAATTTGGTATTTTAAAAATGATTTAAATTGGAAAATAAATAAAATGATATATAGAATATTTCAAAATAAGTTAATTTGGCGTTCTACAAAATGTCTCGATAAAGTATAAAATATCATTCCATTTGAATACTTTACAAAATTATCAATCACTAAATGAAATTTCTCTTTTTTTAGTAGAATAGCAAAATGCTAAAAAATAATTTTATTTAGCAATTACATTTGAAAACAAAAAATACAAATGGAATGAGATGCATGTTTTCTAAAGGAGAATGAACAATACGCTTTGCTTATGAAAACTTAATAATTAGTTTTCAAATATTAAAAATAAAAAAAATCTTGCTTATTTAGGACTTATTGCTTATTTTGTCCTTGCTTGTTAGAGAAATTTGGAAATAATTTAATAAATTAATTATTTTGAATAATTCCATCCAAAGTAATGAATTGCTTCAATGTTTATATTTTTAATTTTGATTTATACATTGACAAAAAAAATTGTTGTTTACTAATTAAGATCTCGCTTCCAATCCTTAGAATAATCAATTATAAGGATAAAGCTTTCTATTTTTATGCACCTTTTAAAAGGATAATTTGAAATGATATGCGTTTAATTTTTCATTTTAGGGAACAACACTGTTTCAAATGTAATGCTTTGGCCATTTAGGGATAACCATCAATTTCTACTAATAGATTATTAAATCAGGGAGAAAAAGATATCATTTTGTATTACTCGAAACTTATGTAGGTCATAATGTATTGTTCTATTATCAGTTCTTAGCACTCGTAGTGATTGTTATTTAATTGATACATATTTTAAGTCGATGATAATTTATTTATTCACCAAACTGAATAAAAAAAAAGGTCGATAACATTGATGTACATTTTTTTTGCTTTCTGAGGGGAGTATCTTAAGTTTAATGTTCAACTCGTTTTGTAGATCAGGATATAGAACAATAAAATTACTAATGAATGATGTATCAAAGACACTGGGTGACATATGTTTGAATTTCACGACATTATAATGTGATTAGATTCCATTTATAATATTGTTTCTTATTTATTAATGTTGTAATTTTATTTCAGCTTTTCTAAGTTTTTTTCTGCTATATATAAAATTTATTTCTGTTGCATTTTTTTGCTATATTTCTAATTAAATGATTCTTTTTGGGTTCCATAAACATTTTTTGAATGGTATTCATAGGTGAAAAACATGCCATGTCATGTCTATATGCTATCTCGTGTTTTAGTACATGAATAATTGTCAGTTAAAAGCAGACCACGAGAAGCTAATCAGGATGTCCCATGTTTGAGTGTAATGAATTGTTACTCAGTATAATTAAATACAGCACACTATTAATGAGGATTCTGCATATTCTCAAACTATATTATCCTATATTTTGCATCATTATTGTATATTTTTGTAGTATGTATCCCATTCTTTCGCTAATCGCTCTATGTTTGGACAGACGCTTAACATTAGAGGTTGGAGTCCATAATCGCTTTATGGACTCCAACATCAACTGCGCAAGCGCAGTGATTTTGTTCCTGTGCGAGCCCATTGTTATATATGGAAGGTGGTCATAATGTAATGGCTCTTCGGTGTATATATAATACTCACGCAATTTTATAAGCAATCCACAATATTCGTGAGTGATGATTTGCTTAATGCTTGATAATTTCTTCTGAAAAGTTGTGTGTTAGATTATATGTTACTTGTGACACTTCCAGATACGCTGAAATTAAATCTTTGTCTAACCTAACTTGTATAATTTATAGAAGAAAGAGTTTAGCCAACCAAAAATGCTTCCATCATAATCACCACTGTCTATCAAATAAATTAATGATTACCTAGTTCCGTTGAGCAAAACAAAGCTCATATTTGGCGAAATGGTGATTATTATTTAGCTGCGTTATTCTGCGTTGCTTCTGATATTTTTAAAATGCATCAATCAATTCTTTACAGCGTTTATTTTTCAAGAAATGCTTGGTTTTAAGTATCAATTCTTATTTTGAAGCCATACAATATTCTTAATCTTCTAACAACGTTCTTAATTATTTACATTATTATTAGTTCTGACATAACTTTCATGGAAAAATATATACTCGAAAATTCATTGGAGCATTCAGATTTAATTCTGAGGTATTACTAGATCCTTGTTTTTTTTCCCCCTCCATCAATATTATAATGCTTAGTTTGGAAAATTTATTATTTTTTTTCAATATTTTTAACGAGTTGAAATATTTCGAGTTGATAATATTTATGAATTAAATTCATGAAAATAAAGCAAGTTATAAGCAAGATTTCTAAATGCTTAAAAATTTGAAGACAAAATAATATCCACGAATAGAAAAATTTCAACATAAACAATTGTCAGCAAAGAATATCTCTTCTAAGACTTAAATTCACGAAAACATTTTTGTAACATTTCTGAATTTAATTAATTATATCAAGACTTTATAGTAAGCAATTTTAACAGAAGATATAACCAGATATACTTTTACGTACTTACAGTATATTTTTAATTTATTTACTACACAACGAAATGTAAATCTTTCAATTTAGGCATTATAAGCTTCAAGACTTTAGACGTGATTTACATTAAATGATGAAAAAGCATAACAAAGAAACAAGATGAATTGTATATTTTACAATATCTTTCTGGACCTTCCGTTCTATTAACAAGAATAATAAAATCAATAAATCGCGATACACATAATTAAGTATCTTTATAGTAAAGACATGATTAAGATTATAATCTCAATTTAAATTGAAGCATGTTCTATCAATCCTAAAAATAGTATTTTTTGGAAGACTGGTGCGGAAGCAAGTAACAACTCCTTTAAAGAAAAATATCTAAATTTAAGTTTTTAATAGGGATTTCACACTATCTGATATGGAAATATGTTTAAATAGTGGAAAAGAATGGACTGAAGAAAAATGAGTTTTCAAAACCTACCATTAAATATAAACATCAAGGAAAAAAGAAAGCTGTTCAGACATAATTTGAATGCTTAATTGAATAATGCTTAGAAAAAGAGACTACGATTATTGTAATTCAAACATCTCCAAGACATCACATAATATTTCGAGTATCTATGCTACATCATAAGAAAGCTTTTAGGGTGTATAGCAGTTCTATAAGGATACAGAAACGTGTATAAAGAAGAATTCCGTTAATACTTTTTAACTCTGATTTTATATTGTTAATGAATTATCTCAATTGGTCACAGCATTCATATTGAGAAATATGTGAGCATTTGAGCAGTAAGAACCTAAATGTAATTCGTTTTATTTTTAACAATTTTGATAGAGAGAAAAATTTATAGTACACGCAAGAGTTAAATCTCCAATGCCTACTTTGAAAATCGAAATATTAGAATTCAAACAAAATGGGTGAAGCAATGTTCTCAAATGTACAAGCCACTGATATTACGTGAGGGAAATAGAGTGAAAAGGAAAGAAGTAAGTAAACATGTTTTTCGACTTTTATAGAAATTCAATAGATCAAACTAGAGGACACAAACAAAAAAGGCTTATGACTATTTCATTTTATCAGTGGATGGAATTTTTGAAAGCACAAGTAGAATGGATGAAAAAATAACTTTTAAGTATATTGTGAAAATTCATTTGTTGTTTGAGTAATATTGTTTTCATATTGATTACAAAATACATTTATTCATGAATTTTTGCATCTGAGATGTTGTTATTCTAGAGAAAGAATGCGTATGACTATGAAAAAATAATAATTAAACATACATAAACATAGTCATTAATTTTGCTAAATATTACAATGTTTCAGAAAAAACAAATTGATATAAGTTTGTATAATGAAATGTATATGTGTTTCATTATTAAAAGTCGAAATTGGTTGATATTAATTGTTTGATTCACATTAAACTATTATTAAACTACATAACTATCTCGTTATGTTTGACAAACCGGAAGATTTATATCAAAGAATATGTTTAAAATCTTTGTCTAAATTTAAGGCTACACAAAAAAAAACTATTTAATGTAAGTCATAATTGTTTTAGTTTTTCCTTTCATTGTGAAAAGATTCAAAATTGAATGAAAAAATTATTTATTACCGCTTTTATTAGAAGTTGTAAAGTAATGCATCTTAATAAAGTGATTAATTATTCTTCTTTTAAATAATGAACTTCCTTCCCTACTTTTTTTACACTCATTTATGAATTGTTACTCTATTATTCATCAAAATTGAATTTCATCTAGTATTTTTTTTTTTAATTTCGAGTAACTTAATGAAAAATATAGTCTTTAAAAATTCTCATAAAAAAGTATGTGGAACCACTTACCACTGAATATGACAAAGTTTCACGGTAATATAAAAACATAATTTAAATTTCTTCTCTCATTATTCAGAATTCGTACCTATTGAATATTATTTTGCATGAAAAGTCATTACTCGATTGTTACTATAGTATGTAAATTTTAAAAATCTGCTAGTTGCACATTTTTCACAATCTCAACAGAGGATGAATGATAATTCTAATATTAATGAAATATAAAAACAGTTTCCTTTATAACAGAAGAGGAAAAATAAAATTGAAATTGTTCTACAATAGCTCAAATTATTTGATGTTTACTACACATATATCTTAAAATGAGGGGGAAGGGAGTGGGTTGTGCATTTTAATGGCACGAAAATGAACAAGAAAAATAATCTAAAAATTTTAGATTGAATAACAATGCAACTGCCTTTATGGCAGAAGTCGTGGCTATCAGAAATGTTCTGGAGTTTATCTCTCAACACAATATAAAAGGGGAAAAAATAATTTTTAACTCAATATCGGCTTTAATGACCCTAGATTCCGTTGGGGAAACAAAAAAAAATGTTGGATATAAAAGAAAAAGTGGCTGAACTTGGTGTTGAAATAATCTGGATCAGAGCTCATCAGGGGTAAATTAGAAATGAAAGAGCAAATATACTAGCCAAGGAAGCTTTAAATTTAAAATCCAAAGAAATATCTTTTCATGAATCCAAAATCCAACTCAAAAAGGAGATTTAAAAACTAATAATTAAGGATTGGCAGGAGAAATGGGATCATTCCATCAAGGGTGAATAACATGTCAACAATTTAAAAGCGTTTCTGTTAACCAAATTAAGAGTGATTTATACCTTAACCAAGTATACACTGGCCGTGGTGTATTTTCTGTGTATCAAAGTCGTTTCTTTGACCAAAGTTCGAATTGTCAGTGTGGCACGAAGAAGGATCTATAAATCACTTGACCAAAGCTTGTGCTGTATGGCAGGAACACAGACTCAGATGACCAAGAAATTGGATCTCTCTTAAAGTCGAAGAACTCATAAAAATTCCAGTCATTAAGTCTTCTCTTAAGGACATTTTGTCAAATATTTTGTATTTAGTTTTCTCCTAATGTAAAAAGTTAATACTTAATGTAAATTAAGTATAAATTAGTGTATTTTATGCACAATTTAATATGTAACGTAAACTGTAATATTTTTTTCTATTCTTTTTCTGTACCAATATTCGTTTCATCTAGAGGGTTCTTTATTGTTTTCAAGGGTCCATTGTCATCAAGTGTAGTTTTTTCCTTCGTGCGAGGTGAGTTTCTCTTCAAATTTCCTGCTAGATAGATGTCAGGGTATCGTTCAATACATATATGCTTCAGTGAAATAAAGAAAGAAAACGCTTGCATGATTTAGCAGAATATTGTAATACTAACAAAACACTAAGAATATATAAATCACTCTTTTTTAAAGAGTATTTTTTAAGGGAAGAATATCATTTGAAAATGTTTTAATTACTTAATTTCAATATTTAGCTTATAATAACGATGAATGCAGAAATTTTGATTGGATTTGAAAAAGTGAGTGCTAGTTTGCAAGACAGATGAACTCTCGACCAAGTTTATATGGAAATAGAAATGATAGAGAGTTCAAATGATCATTTCTTCATTTATATAAAGATCATTTTGTATTATTGAAGGAAGATCATTCAAATTTGAACAATTATTGTTTCGTGATAACAAACAATTTTTGTGTCAAAAATTCTTCTTTAATATTTTAAATCCCTCAGAAAGGGACTGAGAAAATATTTTTAACAGCTAACTTCGATTTAATTTTTAATATCCATGTCACCTCATTGAAAAATTCTCATCAGTAGCATTATCCTATGTGTTTTTCTAGATTTCTAATTCCAAGCAGTAGGAATTTATTGTTGGAAATGATAAAAAGGTATGATATCATCTTTTCACACATCTCCAGACAAAAAGAATCGTCGTGAATTTTTGCAACAAGAGTTTTGCCTGATTTATTAAAGATAATTTTCTTTTAATTAGACCATATATCGCCAAGTATCAAAGATGATTATTGTTATTTAAAAATGATATTATCATACGAACATCAATATATAAATTCCTTTATATGCTTTGGTAAAGATAGGAAAAGGAAATAGAAATATTTACCTTAAAATATTATAAAGTTTTTTTTTAATGTTCTTCCAGAATTTCCGTGGTCTTTTTCGGTATCTTATATCAAATTTCGAAGCTAATAAATGAAAAAATTGTTGACTTAAACTCTGGATATTTCAGTATTTTCAGACATGCGATAAATAATTCAAAAGAATCATATTATGATTCAGAGCATTCTACTTTAAAACATTTTAAAATCTCTTAACGTTGACAAATGAGGGTGATATAAAATGTAATAATGCAGATTACTTAATTTTTATTGCATATTATATTCATAAAAAGAAGTTATTCGTATGAGCTAACGGAAATATAAAGACATTCGTAGTAAATTTTAAAAAGTGTAAATATTCGTAGTAATTTTTTGCAGTTTAATGCCCTTAAATCTCATTTTTCATTATTAAAGTCAAGATTCTCTATGGTAACTCCTTTAAAAGCATTTATGGGCTCCTATATGATTGTATAAGAATGCTGACTTTCCTCTACAAGGAGAATTTCGAAAAATTACCTTCGCTGCCAAGTTATTTTGAGTTGTTTTTTTTCTCTCCATTATATCTCTGAGATAATGGTTAGTTTGTATTATTAAAACCGTAAATAATGATTTAAGGCTGATTGTTGGAAGATAATCACTTGATTTTTCTTTTAAAAACAAGGTTGAAATTGGTTAATGAATTCATTAATGTCATCAAGATGTCATCAATGATCGGAAACTAGCACTCTTCATTGAATCTTTCAGTTCAATTACTGAGTTCGATTCGAAGCACTTTAGATTCGTAAATCGTTTGCACGTCTAAGCTTGGTTTTCTTCTGAATTCTTAAGGTTCTTTTTGTGAATTATTTCTTATGTAAAAACGAATAATTTAAATCGTTTTAGGAAATGTATCTTCTAAGTAAATGCATTATTTTAATATTACTCTAATTAAGAAGCATTTTATATGAATTTATGAGAACTTCCTACATTCCAGTTAATGAACTAAACAATCTAAGGCACATAAAGCATTAATTGTAATTTTATTCAGAGGGTATTGATACCGTTAATCAACCATATCAAAGACTGCATAAATATTTTCTATGCTTTTATTATGTTATAAAAAATTGTTTATATTATAAAAGATGGGAGAATAAGAGATAATTTTAACTACTTAATAGATTATAAATATTACTTTAAAAGTAAAATGCATTGAATGCATGCTTTGAAAGTAAAATTCAATGCGCTGATATACTATGGACTTCTCGATACGATTAAAATATACAAGAAACTATGGCAGCCATATATCATAGCAAGAGTCGCAGGATACTAATATTAGTAAATGTTCTAAAATCCTTATCATTTGTATTCAAAGGGAAAGGTCGCATTTGGTTAGATTTCTTATCTTTGGATAAGGAAAAGGTTATATCTTTACATCATACATAAAATTTTGACTTAGCCAAAACCAATATCAGTTTTAACCGCATGTGTAATTGTTGCCAGGAAATTAGGCTAAAAGTAGTAATAATTTCTTCCGTTTATCGTATGTATGGTTTGGTTTCACTAAATGAAAGTAAAAAAAAACTAAAAGGTCTCCATCCTACAGAATTGTCAATCGATGGTGACTGAGACGAGAATAATATTTTCTTGGGCATCTTTTTTGTACGTTCGTAGTATTTGAACAAATTGTCTGATTGTCCCTCTTATTAATTAGATTAAAGAAGAAAATTCATCATTAGTGCAATCAGTCATCTTGATTTAACTGAAACAATTAACTTTTACTGTTGTTTGTTCTGGATTTAATTTGATTCTCTCGTAACACTTTTTCAGACCTCCGCACTTGCGCCAATGTAGAGATATTGAATTTGTTATCAAAGGATAAGATTCATGATAAGACGTTTCAATTTCAGAACAACTAATTGATCTGCTGAATATATGCAATGCAGTGCATGTTATGTCAATTGAAGTTCAAATTATTACCCTTAGTGCAGAAATTTGAAGAGGTGAAGTTGGTGGTGGATAGTCTAAATTATTTAACTACGAAAATAAATGATATAGTAAGACTCAAAAAAAGTCCCAACATTATTTGTATAAACGAATATAGAAAATAGATTAATTTCTAATGAAATAATTATAAAGGAGACTATATAATTATAAAACATATAACTTAAACAAACTTCTATAATTAGCAAACCTATTTTTATCCTACTAATGATCTAAATCAGGAAAATAATTAATAAACCATCAATATATATATTTTTAAAGTCTTGTCACGTAAAGTAAAGTCTTGAGTCAAGTAAACAAAATTGAATCTTTTTATGTTTTTGAAATGTACAACTTTTATTTGGGACCTGCATTTTTTTCCAGCTTGTCTTATTTATTTAGATTCGTTTATTCTTCTCAGAAAAGATTTGAATTTATAAGAATATTTGATTTTAAGTTTTAGATAATGCTTATTTGTAATAATATCTATACAAATACGAATACAAATATACATGTGCAAATGTTTTATTTTCTTATTTATTGTAAGGGAATATAAATATTATTAAGCAGAAATATATGGCTAAATGTTATACAAATCCCAGAACAATAATAAAGCTTTAAAAAGAAACGATACTTTTATACAATGATAGGTCATTTTTATTCCTTACGTAAAGCAAATGCATTTTACAATTTTTAGGTGTTCTTGAGATATAAGATTTTTGAGGTAACTCAATATATCTTCCAGAAACTTTTCTTCCATTTTCATTTGCAAATTTGTACATCTTGATATTTAAGGGAAAATATTTTGCAACAACTAGGAATTCGTTTGCTATATATTTGCTTTCAAATATTGTCGCCAAAGCGACACAAAAAAAGAATAAATAAACGTAGCACACTAAAAGCCAAAAACAAGTGTTTTATGGGCTCTCCAAGTTCCGCCGATCTAATATCTTTCCAGAAAACTGCACTTTGGAGACACGGGATGATGTGAAAAGTAGCGCAGAGATATTTCGAAAGCATCGATTGTCTGAAGAGAGAGAAAAGTGACAAGAGCGAAAAGGATAAAGAAAAACATGCTTTCCTCATTCTAGACGGAGAATTTGCATTTGAATCTGAATCGTTTGAGAAATGCAAACAAAGATGTCTTGTGCTGAAGATATTTTTGAGAAACAAATGAGATAGGAAGAAAAGAATTTAAAGGAAATAATAAAATAAATATGTTCATTTTATGTTTTGAAAACATAATACATGGACACATTTCAGTATCTGTAGTATTATAATTTTTGAAACATCTTTTGCATGCACATAAACCAAACTTAATATGCAACTGAAGAAATTAGAAACGTTTATTAGCATATTTTATTATCTGTTTAAATATGTTTTGAATGATGTTTATCTAATAGAGACATCGATTAGTTTTTCAGAATTATTCAACAGGGAATAAAAGATATTCCTTGGAGAAAAGTTTCAACAAACAGTATTTTTCAAATATATATATATCGCCTAGCATTAGTGTCTAACATTGGTACTTAGCATTATTTTAATTATAAAAAATTAAATCAGATATACACGGAAATAAATGCAAAAATCTGATTTGAAAATCTGATTTATTTTATAAAATAAATATGAATTGAATGTTAGTTACTCTTATAGGTTAAAAATTACTCAATACCAAATAAGAAACCTGTTATTATGCTGAGCTTTTAACCCGTGACTGGAGACTAACGCGGCCAGAGACATAGAGTCAAAATGACTCCTTTGTTATTTTTCTTTTTCTTCTTTTGTAAACAGCATTGGATTTTTTATTATTTTTTTTTTTGGAAACACAATGCATTTTGGAAATTATGAAGTTACCAAAAATATAAAAAAAAATATTAATATTAGAAAATATCAGTAAAACCAAAAATATTAGAAATGTTAAATATTAAATATTGGAAAGTTGTTATAAGAAAAACCTAAACAGTCTTTTAATGAATATTAACTTCATTTAGATACTACGGAATTACATAATGTTAATGACTGTTAGAATTTAACAAACGAAAATAAAGAATACAATATTTTTCAATATTATTTGGAGAATATGGCTTTATTCATTTTACATCATTCAAATTAAAAGCAATTTTAGAAACATGGAGCCAAAGACTTCATAAATACCAACAAAAGCTTTGAAAAAGAATAAATGTAATACGCACATAGTCATATTTAGACTTTTGCCAACATACTGGTGAAAGAACAACTTGATGGTACTGAGAAAGTGATTGTATTCAAGGACAAAATACCACGTGTTAATTAGAGCTAATGAAAAACGCTGAGACATTTTTACTCCCGTCTTTAGTTATTGGTTAAAATGGTAGTCTACTTCGAAACGAATCTAACTCTGCTGCTTTTAATTCTGCTTTTCTAAATATCGATTAATATGGATTGTAACTTGCTTTTTTTCGACAAAGAACTGTGCATTAATTAATTTTAAAAGAATTAATAAGAGAAGGAAAAAATGATTTATGGCCAGAGCTTCATATATAATCTATTAAACCCTTAACAGCTATGTCACATAAAGTCTTGGCTTCGTAATTAAACTCTCAAATTTCAATCTAAATTTAAGCAAGTATACAGTTTTATCCATACGCTTTGTGTATCGCTACTCTAGTTACGATACAAATGTCTGAAAAATGCTTTCTACTCTATATAAGTCGATTTTTATAACTTCATTGTCTCAATAATTCTTATTGATTCAAACATTGGTATACAACACCACAATAGTATATTATAAAAAAAATCATGATGCCATTTCCTCAACAATGAAAAAAAAAAAAAAAAAAAAGAGAGAAATATTTTAAACATTCTTTTAGCAAATCTGATAATGGATCCAAAAATCAACCATTCACAATAGAGTTTTTCATATAAATATTTGCATTTTTTTTTAATATTTCAAGTCATTTTTTAATATTTTTAGGGAAAAAAATGATAGAATCCCTGCAGAATAAATTCACATGTTACCACTTTAAACGATGTACTCATGTTGAATAGATGTTAATACAAAAACAGTTCTTAAGAATTAAAAATTGCTCAGTTTTTTAGAAATATATTTTTAATAATTGCTTTAATCTCAAATTTCATGTTATTAGGTGTCAGCTTAGAATAGGAAGATTGCGGGTCTTTTTAATAATAAGAATTTTTTTAAAATAAAAACTATAAAAAATAGTTTAAAAGGAAAATCTTCGTTTATTAAAGTGAAAAATAATAATTTTTAATCAAAAATTTAGAGGCAGAAATTGAAGTCAAAAATGCTTGAGAGTGCAGAAATTAATAAAGATATAAAGAGAGAATGAATATCATAATACATAAAAAATTAATCTGCATCCATAATATAAAAATTTATTGATTGCTATTTATTTTACTTAGGATTTTTATGACTTCAAGCTTTTGTAAGTTTTCTTCCAAACATTAGATTTTTTTTTTTATTAAAGTCATTGTTAATAAATTATTTTTTTCTACCTAATGTTAAAAAAGATCTTTTTCAAAAGAAGTTTTGTATATTTATTATTTCTAAAAAGTTCACAGTACATATGAATTATCGCTTCTCATAAGTTGGTTTGGCAAATTATTATACTTTGGAAATGGCAAAGAAACTCTTTGTATACGTATACAAACTGCATAAATCTTTTACAACATTTTGCAGTATATGTATGCTAAAATCGTTTCATTAATATACTGAACTATTTCAGTAATATATTGAACTATCGTTTCAATAGCTGAAATATTTGAAATTCAACAATCGAATGCTGTTAAAGCAGCGACTTATTTATATCACATGATTCGGAATGTATCAAAAATTCGTTGTTGAACAAGCGCCTGGGATACTAGAATGTGCACCTTTAGAAACTGTGTTGAAAATTGACATATTCATTACATGAACATGTTCAGAAAATAATGAAGATTAATTTTTCATATGATCAAGTTCAACATAGAAAATGTATTGAAATGTTTAAAAATTTATCATTGAAAAAAAAAAATCTTCGATGAATAATTATCATAACGAACATTGTCATTGAAAAATCAAGAAATTTTCAGATAATAAGACATATCATTATTCGCATTAGTTTGATAACCATGTTAAATATAGGAAAATTCATTAGACAATAATTACATTGTTTAATTTATCTATCAATCTGCATATTTATTTTTTTCTTTTTCCTGTTGAATGTTGTTAATTCTTAATATTAACATCATTAGGATAATTAAATTAAAAGTTCATTAAGTTGGTTGCTTCCCATTAAAAAAATAATAATAACAAAGAATTATGAAAATTAATGGCACATTCAAATTTACATTTTTTTTTCGTTCATTTTAAAGTGCTTCATTTGAATTTTATATTTTAATATAATCCATCACTTTTTATTATTTTGTATAAAAATAAAAGGTTTCAGTGCAAAAGAATATACTTGAGAGTTTTGTCAACATCCATTGTTAACTTACAGTTTTGTTAGAAAAATAAGTATAATCTCTTCAAAGGAAAAAAATGCCTTTCACTAATTATTAACCCTAATATTATATTTTGTTACTCCCATTTACATCTTTGATAAATTTTTAGCTGAATTTACTAATGCGAAACAGCAAAAATAATATAAAATAACTAAAAAAAACTGGATTTGAATAGATCATTGAAAACTTTTTTTTTCAAACGCTCTAAGAATTTCAACAGGAAATAAAAAGGAATCAAGTCAGGAAATAACAAAAACTTTTTAACATAAAATAAATTATTTGAATCAAAATTTTATCAGATTAAAAAGCAGGTGCACTTCCTTCTACGAAGTTTTTTTTTTAGTAATTTCTTTAAAGATATGCTTAAATGAATAAGAAAACACCTTGTTTTATATTTCTTAGTTCATAAAAAAACATTAATTTCATCACCAAGCAGTTAAATGAAATGTACAGTTTTATTTTCATTTCTGCTATTTTTGAAATTAAAACATTCGTTTTTGAAGGATGTCTTTAATCATCTGGCAAAAACTTTAGAAGAAGGTTCCAAAGTTCTATTAATTATTTCTTTGTAAGCGTGATGTATAGCTCCAGATTAAATTCTTATGATAAGAGAATGCCCGAGATCATTTGTGAATATTTTTCAAAACGTTTTTAACTTCAGAGAATTCATTTGAGATTCTAATTTGAATATAAATACTTTATATCTTTTAAATATGAATAATTTAATTGAATTTTAAAGGACTTCCTTTCCCTTGTTACAAATAATTTCCTTTCATTTTTGAAGAAACATGAGTAGTTTTACATTAAGTATAATCCCACTTTGTTTACGTTTATTTTTTCATACATCATTCCAAAAGTAGCATTTTTGCTTGAAAATAATATGTTTAAGAATAAATGGTATATTTATTTCTAGTTTCAAATTCTATAAATATTTCGATATTTACTTAGATAAATTACATGGATATTTTCAAAGGAAAAATTATTTTCATTATGGACTAATCCTTTTTCTTAATGTAAAAGAAAAAAAATATGTTAATGGATAATATAATTCGATTGCAAGTATTTTCCAACTGAAATTGTATACAGTGACTTTCCCTTCCCCTGAAAAAATAAATCCAATTTTTTTATTATTTTCTCTAAATTGAAATTTATATTTTTCTTTGTTGGTTTCTGATTGATCCATTTACTCGTTCTATTTTAAGAAAAATAAGCTTTCAAAAGTACAATATTCTTTCTTCTGAATTGTTTGAATTGAATGGGAGGATCAATTTGTCATAAAATAAAATACTGCGACATTTTATACTTTGATAATATTGGTTAAAAACAACTCAAAATTATAATGTTCATAAAAATGGTATGTATTGAACCATTACATACCATTAATATATACTGAAATGAGACTTTAATGTTATCGAATTGTTCTATATTACTTCCAAACATACCAATAACGGTTTTCTTTACCTTTTCAAAGTATATTTTCCGTTTGTTCTATTGAAATAACTTATTATTTTCATTGGGTTCCTCCCTGGCATGGATAAAAAGGTTGCAGGATAAGATTTTTTATAATTTGAAACAGAGTTATAGAAGCATAAACGTAAGAAATTCAAATTCCGGTGAAAATATCTGGATGCTGATGATATACAATAGGGTGGAACGAAAAAAAATCAATTTTTGATTTTTAATTTGTAATAGCGTTGAAAAGTTGACTTTTGGTATAGATAAGAAAAATTAAAAAATATTAAAAATGCTAAAGTACCTTTTGGGATGCAACAAAGGCTTTAAAGTTTCATAAAAACAGACTTTTTGCAACTTTTTAAGGATTTTTGCGTGCCCCGATTATGAAATAAGAAATTTAAACAGGCTTTGTCATATCAACTTTGATAACGGAAAAAAATTATCCAAAATACGTAAAATAAAAAAAATATATTTATTCACGACTCAAGAGAAATTTTTAGAATGGCACTTGGGGAAAGAACTCAGTATTTATATGGCCTACTTCAATTTATGAAAGGAAAGAAAATGCTGAAATCTGAAGTTTTCCAGGTCTTTCAATGTTATTTGAAAGCAATCGTTTCTATTCAGCATCAGCACCCCTTTGAAGACAGAATTAGACGCTGGGAATCCAAAATGACTTACTTCCACCTTAACAAGATTCGTTATACATTGCTTCAGAAAATTGCCTTGTGAATTGGCTTCAACAATAATGCAATAGTTTGCTTTTATATTATTATAGAAGCTTTATATTAAAGAGAATATCTGGTATTTATCAGAAAAATAAAGAACTTGTGGTCATCCTTATATATCGTTCATCTTTAAAAGAAAATTACAGTGGAAAGCATTACTTTCTTAAATAGCCATAAAATCTTTCCTATTTTGCACTAACAACGCATCCTTTCAAAACAACATCAAAAAATAAATAAAAAGACAAACAATATATTTAGTGAATGCCTCCTCGAACCCTACCGCCTTAAGGCATAAAGGAGTGAACTATGAAAACGTCGCAACAGTCAGAGATAATAGATACGTCCGTAGCCACTTTTTATACCTTCCTCACCTCAAAAATGAAACAGACGAGGAAATTACTAATATATATATATATATATATATATATATATGTAAGATATTATTCGAATCCTGTAGACTAAATATTATATAACATATTTTTAGTTGAAGCAGAGTGCAGGCTTGAAGACATCGACGAGACGTTGTATTTTTAATTTCGTTTTATTCTCTCTCGGGAGGCAAACATGATTATTTACAAGAAGGCGCATCGCACACAAAAGCAGAAGTAAGCAAGAAGCGAAAAAGGGTGAACAAATGATCACTAGTCTTATATAACATAGAATTTCTGAATATGTGCCAATTCAATACACGTGGTGACCTTTGACACCTCTTCAAGGGTACCGAAGTATCACTTTCATTTGATACGTAGCACTGATGGCGTATTATTTTAACAAAGAGATTAATTAAACCGAAAGTGGAATTGGATCATGAAATTAGAAAATATTTTAGAATGAAGTTACGATGGGCCAAATTAAGATAAAGTTTTGGAAATTAATTTGGATTAAATTAAGTGTTTAAAATATCATTAAATACATATATATATATATAGGAAAGACAGTATTGAAAATTACTCTCATCTCTAATGCAATTGATTCTCTCAATGTGTTTCTTATCATAGTTATATATTGAAGTTCAAGTTAACTTCTATTATTTCCTTTTCAGATGAAAGACAAAATCTAGGAAAAGATAAGAGAACATTCAAAGAGAAATATTGATTCATTAATTATTTTATCAATTAACTAATTAATTAATTGTCTACTTTAAGCTATTATATGATTAATGCCACTTCCTCTCGGTTTGATGGGTAGATGTAGGTTTCGTTGAAAGGACTAATTATTTCAAAAAACTTCCTGAGTTATATGTTTATAATTGTGAAAAACCCAATTTAATTCCTTGAAATAAAAGGAATTCAAAATGCGCTGTAGTTCCTAGGCACATATATAGAGTTCACATTCATGCAAGAATACTAACGGTGAAAAGGCAAAGTTGAATGCCCACAAATAAAGTCAAAGAGACACGTGTTCTTAAGTAATTTTAAATTTCTGAAC
This sequence comes from Argiope bruennichi, assembly GCF_947563725.1. NCBI lineage: Eukaryota > Metazoa > Arthropoda > Arachnida > Araneae > Araneidae > Argiope > Argiope bruennichi. Next base: position 39,555,094 of record NC_079152.1, on the reverse strand, counting down.
CATTATTATAGGAGCATGTAGGCTTTTAATGACTTCAGTTTTGTAGGTTCTGCAGGCCTTTCAGTGAATTTAAATTAATGGATTTTTTTAAATAATAGAGTTAATCTTCTATCTAGCCTCAAAGAAAAGATTACTATTACATGTGAGATCATTCCAATAATCTTTTATCCAATCAATACAACAAAATATATATCTTAGAATTCTCCTGAACTTTTATATATTTCCGTTTCTGCCCTTCTTTTTCCATTATCCGATATTTCACTTTACATCGCTTTTAACCTTCTTTTGAGTTTGCATTACACAAAGTCATTACACACTACATAAAAAATGAATTAATTAATGGTATTATCAAGCGTATTTTGCTAATTTGAATATATAACATTTTTTTTCTCTCTCGAACTGTATGCACTTTTTATGTAGCTAACTATGATATATTTCATAGACTTGATTCTGTGAGGGTTTACTTCACTTGGATATTCTAAATAAAAAAGATGAATTAGTAAATTAGACTCCGTGTTACAACCTATTGGAGAAGGAATTCCACTTTCACCAATTTGTTTCACTGTTGAGTGGAAATGTATTTTATTTTTTCTCTTTAATAGAATTAAAAAATAAAATTGTCTGATATTGAATTTTACTTACAGCAGATTTACAAAGAAAAAGAAAACAAAGATTATTTGAAAGATTAGATTCTCTTTCGGGAATGAGAAAATACTATCTTACATATTAAATAATAAATTACAAATATTGTTCCCCCTCCTTCATCAAAGAAAACAACAGATAAATTAAAATTTACTGGATTAAATAAAAAAATTTTAAATTATCTATCTTCATCAGTTAAGTTATTAAATGAAAACATGGATTCCAAAATACCTTGAAAACCTACCAAAAAACTTTACATCAGTCAGAAATCTTTAAAATCAGTCAGTAGTATAGCTATAATTTTAGGTTTATTTCTTTCTCATTTCAACTAAACGTAATGCATTTTCCCTGACTTGGAAATATGTCAGTTATCTTGATCAAAAAATAAATTTCGAAATCTTCAGCACTTTTCCTGGCAATAGAGATTCTGGTTCTAAAACTAATAACAATTCTAACTCTAACATTCCGTTGCAACTCGAAACATAAATCTTTATACCCGTATTTTTAAATCCTTTCGGACACCAATATATTTTTACGTTACCATGACGTGAGAAAATAGATAACAGAAAAAAGAATTCTGTATTTTCTATCTCAAAAGTTGGAAAAATGAAAAGATGTAAAACATATACTTATTATTGGAAGACAAATACCTTGATAAACGTGGAAACTGTGAAAAGTATACGTCGGGATAAATATTTACCAATTTATGCGCAGCGTACAAGCAGTTTAGCTAAAATTGTTTTTTTTAAGAACACGAGAGAGAAATGGAATCTGAAAATCTTATAAGTTTGGATTGAAAATTTTAAAGAAACGGAAATATGTTTCTTCAAAATATTAAAAAAAAATGATGGAGAATCTTCAAAAATATTTATATATTTTTTTCTTTGTAATTTAACAAAACTAAAAAAAAAATATCTTAAGTTAGATTTTTTTATTCTATTTTTTTTTCAATTATCAATTCAAAATTCTTGATCGTTGTCCTTAGAAATGAAGATTTATTATCTTTAAGGGATTACAGAATATATAGTCGACAACACCTCCACCATTGAGCTAGGCGACATCACATCATGAGAATTGCTAACTTGTGTATCTGTAATTACCTCCGTCCTCCAACTGTTGATTTTCTAGGCTCTACCATTTCTTTGGAGAGTACTAGCCCTTCCACTCCTCCAGGGACATTGTTTGTTCCAAACAGCCTGGTGGCCATCATCGTCACTCTCTATCACAAGCAATATTAGACAAAGTCAAATAGATGCAACACTACCAGAAGATTGCTAAAGACAATTTTTTGTATTAAATTTTGTTATATCATTAAATTCACAAACATTTTACTGTAAACAACAGTAAAAATAAGCTAATTATATTATCATAATTCTGTTGCAGCCTATTTGATATTTTGTAAATTGAATATATTGAATAATTTAGCTCATGATTGACCATCTTCCATAAAAGATAGGGGATTCAAATGCAATTCGGAATTATATATTACAACAGGAATCAGAAATATTGTTTCCCATGCTTTACAGAACATTATATAAGAAATGAACTGATAACAGAACATCATATAAGAAATGAACTGATAGCAGGACATTATATAAGAAATAAACTGATAACAGGACATTATATAAGAAATAAACTGATAATAGGACATTATATAAGAAATGAACTGATAACAGAACATTATATAAGAAATGAACTAATAACAGGTCATTATATAAGAAATGAACTGCCTGAACACAAACTCGTTTCATTGTCTACATGAGGATTTTCACCGACCATTTCATACAATTTTCTCTCTATCTTGTTGTTTGATCAGTAGATTTATTTGAAATTTATATTGAACTTTCTATTGGAATTTTATAAACTACAAGATTTACAACACTTTGTCACTCAGTATAATTCCATTGAAATGCGATTCTCACTCACTTCTTTCAATAAATTATCGCAATACTTTATGAAATATCGGAGAGTTATAATATTACAGTTCATTGGTCTGCTGAATCACTAGAACTATTAACTTTGTATTCTTTTCAACTCGAATGAAAGCACATGTGTGAAACTTTCCTGACCATCACATTTCTGCTGATTTTAGAGAGGTCACAAATATAATGGGAATTTCCATTATTTTCAGCAAATATTATATTAAGTGGAATATTAATGCTTTCATCTTCTACAGATGTGTTTTAATTAGAGAAATATAAGCAGAATTATTAGTTGTGAACGTGGTTTTATGTTGGAAATAAGCTTGAAAAAATAAGAAAATGTTGAAGTGGCGCAGGTAATTTTTGTTGTTACAGTCAGTATATATTGAATCAATTGCATAATGTAATTATCAGTATACAGAACGTTCCAATCTCGGAAATTTTATATTTGCGAACCAATTATTATTATAACACTTATAATGTGTTATGTTTGTTTCTTAAATGAATTTTGAAATTCTTTTCGTATTAAAATGTTATTCTTTGCAGTTTTTAAAAAGTATATATTGATATATTTTTTATTATTTTAATTCATTTAAACACAAAATAATCAATTTGCCGGTTCCAAAAATATTTTTGTTTGCACAAGTATATAAAATTTGGTTTTCATTAATTTAATAACAATTATTTGATAATCAGTTTCAATTTATAGTGATTAAAGAACATGAAACACAAAATGCATTCTGAACACTTTAATATAACTCTTAATTATCTTTTAAAAGCATGCCACTTGAAATTTACACAAAGAGATTTTAATTTTTTTTTTTTACATGCATAAATAACAGACCGTTAATTTTTAAAAAGTCATCTTTAGTATATTACCATGAGTTTCTGTCATTTATCAGTGCATCAAAAATATATTCGGAATTCATAAATGTCAGATGTGACATCTTAAATTTCGCTCGAATAATTTAATGTAAACAACGTAAATATACATTCTTTGTTACTTGCGCATTAATTAATTGCTAAACAAACAACCCGGGTAAAAGATAAAAAATGCAAATAACTGATGGTAAAAAATTTAATGAAATGACCTTTATCGGAGATAATGAAAGATGATTGCTTAATGAGATTGGGAAGAGTAATTAAAATCTCTATTTATACCGAATGACCCTAATTCATCATGTGAAAACAAAATGTTTAAAAACATGCATATATCTTATTGATGAATATTTTTATTGTTCAAAATTTTGGGGCACATTACATATTTGGTATTCAAGACTGTAATTAAATACATTCCACAAGATAATTTGAGACATATTTTGAATGAAAATTTTGTTTTTTGAAGACTTTCAAATATAGTATAACCATTTAATGAAAAACACAAAAAGTTCAGGATTAGTTTCAGAACTTGTACTTGAGATTTGTTGATCGTAATTGTAGTAAATTAATGTGGTTGGAAATTTGATAAAATATATCCTGAAGTTTTTTTAATGTTTATATTTCCTGACATCGATTACGTTTGATTAATTTTCTCTTTTTAAAATTAGGATACAAATTTGAGCCAAACAATGTTCATCAAAACACTTAAGATAAAATGATTTAAGATGATGGTTAACTTATCCCAAAATATTAAAATTTTTAAATACTTGTTAGCCACAAATAATACAAAAGCTACAAATAATACTGCCAATGCTTGAGTTTTATTGAGAAGTCTATGCTTTTAAATCCTCAAACTTAGTGTTTCCAATATGCTTTTTTATCATTTCTATAAAACAATACAAATGATCATTGCAAAATTTATCCATTGATCTCCAAACATGAGCATCAGTATTGCTTGATTATAGCGAACTGAGTGCACGTATTTGGCTGAGTTATCGTATTCTATGTTATCGAGTTGTGGATAGGGTTTCGACAATTCATTGCTTCGATCTCATATTCCACATTTTGAAGAAACTGGTATGTATTTTTTATCATAAAAAATGTTTTTAATAATACTTTTTTTCTATCAAATGATTATAAATGTTGCTTCAGAAACTTTGGCTACTTATAGCGATGACATTGGCTGAATAAGACCATCGTTTAGAAAATCATTTACTCTTTTGGATGAAAATAAAATTTGATAGAAATAGATAAAATTTAACTTGATAACATTTTAAAGCATTCAGATCTATTATTTTTACTTCTTGGAAATAATGACAATCTGTGGAAATCTAACGATACAAAAATCATTCACCAAATGCCAAGAAAAAAGAGGCCTGAAAGAAAAAAAAAACTTAATTTTTTAATAAGCATTCTATGAAGGAATTCTTCCTTTGAACCGACAACAAAACGTGTGAGACAACTCAGAAATGCAAAGATATTGTGAAAAGTACCATATGTAGAAAGTGCAAAGCTTTTAAACTACAAATACGAAGAATATTTGAAACGAAATAAGTGAACATATATCATTAATAAATTAAAAGAATAAAATTTAGGATGTTAAATATGAAAGCAATTCAATTATAAATGCTAATAGTTTAATATATAATTCTTCAGCTAATAAGCATAATGTGTTTTTTTTAAATATTTGAAGCTGTTGGCAGAAAAACTGATTTAAATAACTATTCTTGTTATTTTGTTCAAACATTCTCTATTCCCATAAGCTATTTCAATTTTTCGAAAAGCAGTTTTAATATAAACTCATCTTTCTATCAAAAATAAAAACATTTTAAAGAAAATTGACAATTTTTATTCTTTTTTGCTTATTTTGAAAGTTGATATAACAAAAGATTGTCTACAAATATGGTTAAATATGAACATAAATAATTTCGCATGAGATAATGGAAACTACTAAAGAACTCATAAATAAAGAACTCATATTTCTCTTGATAATGTGTTTCTTGATTTCGTTTTATTTACTGTTTTCTCTTTTTGAGAAAAGGCGAATATTTCAGGAGATCATCAATAATCAACAGAGAGCAGAAAAAGAAGTCAAACTATTGGTTTACCTTTCTGTCTATGAAATATTAATCACTCATTTAAATATGATGAGTAAGTTAATTATAAATAAATGAGTAAAATTCCGACTATTTTAAAAAAGGTACAGCATAATTTAATTTTTAAAAAAAATTCTGTATATTATTTTAAACGAAGATTTCTTAATTTTGAATTTTGTAGGCGAAATGGGTGTTCTATAATCCTTTACTACGCGCTCTAATTTACAAAAAGAATACAACGGAGCGATTTTACAAAACATTCCTACGCATTCTTATTCAGTTTATAAATTGTATAATTTATCATCAATGAAAGGTTAATTTAATTATTTCAGAATTAACAGATTAAGCTTCACCTTTTCAATCTTAAATCTCTTTTAAATAATTTATTAATTTCGAGACAGACTATCAAAGAATTTTCACTCTTTTCTTACCAAAGTCAATATATAATACACTGAGTTCTAAATTGTAATTATTTTTTGAAATAATCTCATTTATATCATTTGGATTAAGAAAATCGATTCAAGATTTTTTTTATATTGATTTTTTTTTTTTTTTTTTGTTATTGATGTTGTTGTAATTGAAAGATTATGTTAGTATTAAATTCATTGTGAAATATGGCACGTTTATCTAGAAAAATGCAATTTTAAATTGATCCTTTCAGTTTCCTGGATAGCCACGCACTAATCTTATGATATTTTGTGGATGAAAGTTATTTTAACTCATTCTAAGAAAACATTAAAGAAAGAAAATTTGTAGAAATTAGACCCATGAGGGTAATGAATTTATTTTATTACTGCATTTGTATTGAGCAACTGTTCTTAAAAATAGCAAATAAAAATATTCATTTACAGACAAAGTAATAAAATCCTCAAGTAAAATTTCAAAACTCTTAACAGTCCAAATGTCAAGTGAAATTATGCTATAGATTTCTTTGGAAATGTAAATTAGAACTAAGCTAGAAGATATATAAAAAGCTATTCTAAAAATAAAAAATAAATAAAAGTGAAACTACCCAAAACATTTCCTTCTATGAAAAATTGTCCATAATGCACTATGACTATACCAGGCAGTGCTTGCATTCTCTATCGCATTCCAGACGAATCTCTGAATATTTATTTCCCATAAATATGAAGAAAAGGTGCAAATATCAACGAATTGTAAATAAAGAATTATTCATAAAAATTTTTAAAGATATTCAAACGAAGTGAAGGTTTCTTAGACTAGAAAATTTTTTATGGTATATATTTCGGTTACCGTACGTGACTTTGAATTTATTAAAGAAATGCATTTCTTATAGACAGGTCAGAAAAGCAATTTTTAAAATTTGAAAACAATTTTCTTAAGTGAAAAATACGCCAATGTTTTTCTTATAGATTATTTTCTAAACAGACATTCTAAAATGATAATGTGTGACATTTATGAAAAGATCAAATCGTAGCTCGAAGTTGAAGTTTTTTCAGAAGTTTATAGGATTTTTTTAACTGCAATTATAATGTACAATTATTATGCGATCATTTCTCGTATTATTATTAATAATAACCAATTGATTATACTAATTGTGACTTATGAACTTTACCAAACTATTAATTTCAATAAACAAAAAAAAAGTTTAATCTATTTTCTGATGGTTGAATGCTCGAAAGTTTTGCTCTGTAATTAAAGATTACAGGTAATGAAATAAAACGATTCTTTCCCTGTAGAATGATTCTTTCCTCCTTTTCTATGGAAAGAATCCTTATAATACGTCGTCTGCTAGAAGAAGTAAGAAAGTCTAAGTAAGAAATTTCTTCATTTAGGAATATATAATTACAAGTAATACAAGTAATGAAATAAAATGATTCTTTCCCTATAGAATGATTCTTTCTTCCTTTTATATAGAACGAATCCTTATTATTATCCGTTTGCCAGAAGAAATCGTAAGTAAGAAATTTCTTCAATTAGGAATATATAATTACAAGTAATGCAAGTAATGAAATAAAATGATTCTTTCCCTATAGAATGATTCTTTCTTCCTTTTATATAGAACGAATCCTTATTATTATCCTTTTGCCAGAAGAAATCGTAAGTTAGAAATTTCTTCATTTAGGAATATATAATCAATATTTTGTCAAAAATTAAAATAAACTTGTTCATTACAGAGAAAAAATAGAAATTTAAAGCAATGAGAAATTATTTTGTAACTCTCCTTGTCAAAACAATCGTCCATATACATATATCTTGTTTTGGTTTCTAGTAACTCTTAAAGACTGGTTTTGCTTATTTCAGGAACCACTATACTTTCATCTTGTACTCAAATTTTAGATATATTAAGATGACATGATGTTTTTAGAGTTGGAAACAATACTCTTTCCACTTTACAACAATAAGTAATATCAAAACCAGTACTTACGAAACAGATGACAAATATCCACCCATGTCTATTTGAGAGGTATATGCGAGAATAATGTTTTACTTCAAGTATTTGCAGTATTTCTCAGGAAAATAAATTATTGCGTTGTCCTAAATCTAGTCATTCGCACTCATGACTTAGAGATCAATGAGGATTCTTTTTGAGATGCTTGCATTTTAAAGACGTCCATTACTTATTTATTATGGATTGGAACTCAAATGAATATCAAATCGAAGAAGCTTAATCTATTTTACAAGTGAAAATAAAGGCAAATTGGGGTAACATGTGTATTCTGTTTTCGTTTCATGTTGAAGTAATGTAAAATTCATGGAATTGATATTCAATGTACAACATAAATGGGAGTATAAATCATTAAATCTATAATTGAACTTCTATCATTAAACTCTCAGATTTCATTTAAAATCAGCTCAGGCTTTGCTATCGATTTCTATTTATTGCTTATTTAAGTTGTTTCCATGTAGTTGTTTTGTTTAACGCTGCCGTTGGTAATAAACGACAAAAATAGTAAACTCTCAGCCTGTAAGGATGAATTCTTAAACTGGTTGTTTGAATCGAAGTGTTTGTAAACAACTCATGGCTCATTTTTAATAAATGTAAAATAAACTAATAAAAAACCATAAACATTTTTATTGAATGATTAATAATACGACGAGATACAAAATCAAGTAGTACTTTTGTAAGTGATCTTATGGACAAGTATTAAGTGAATTTTTCTCGAGCATTTTAACATTATACCATACTGTTACCTTTAATGTCAATATGGCCCGTATCCGCTTTGATATACATGTAGGAAGATTTTAATAAAAAGAAAAAAAAGCATTATTCTCATTTAATCAAGCACCTGTCTCATATTGAAAAGAATTACTTGCACAATAAAAGATTACAAATGTCATCCTTATTGTTCAGAAAATTTAATGATTATCCAGCCAATATTTGAGTTTGAACGCTTTTATTTGTGATGACATGACTGCTATTACTTAGCATTTTTATTTAATTAATAATTCGATTAAGAAGAGTAGATTGATTACCCTTGAGCTTAGCAATCTCTGCAGAAATATCTAATGATGACGATCAATTCCTATTTAATATTTATACAGTAATTAAGTCAAGAATTTTTATCTGCCTTTGTATTCTATACGTTTACGAAGATGCGATACTAGAAGAATTTTGATTGAATATTCTGTTAATTATGGGAATTTTTATATATTGTACTTTTCTAATCATTTAAAAATAAATTATTTTATTTGTTCCTTAGTTTTATTTGGTATGTAATTACCCGAGTTTAAAAAACTTATTTAAAAAGTGTTACACCAGACTATACTAAAAGGTTCAAAATTCGGATAGGAAATTATTTCCATAAATGATAGCATTTAGTAATTATTTTCAACCAATAAATTCGAGTGAAACTTTTTAACATTCATGCCTATCCACAGAAAAAAATTATTAAGTCTGTTGCTGGATTACTAAAATTAAATATTCAACGAGATGTAAACATAAAATTGCAGAAACAAATTACTAATATAAATCTATTAACAATTTGCAATTCCAATTTCTTTAATAATTAATATCAAAGTGCAATCATTTTGAATATTTTGTCATTTTATGTAACTGATACAAAATATTATTAGATTTCATAAATATTTAAAAAATATTTAGATGACAAAATGAAGGAAGGATCAGGAATAAATCCAACATTTTTTATAGCATTTATAAGTTTTTGAAGTTTCTGTTTCTGTGAGTAATTCATAGCAATTAACAATTTATAAAAATACTTAAAATGTTCAGCAAATGCATCATATTGGCTCTTAATAACTCAATACAACATGTTTGCATAATACGGCATCAACTCGTTGCAGCGTGTTTCACATAAATTTCCGATATGGATCGCCTCAATTAGATTCAGCTATTCAAAGGAATAGATGATGTTTTAATTTTTATTTTAACTTAAATTCAAAACAAATAAAGGGTTTCGACAATATAACGTATTTAGATAAATTATCCAAAATTTATTGAAAATGGTTCCAAAAATTTAACAAACTGCTTTCAAAGATTTAAAGTTATAGTCTTTATAATAAAATTAAATCTATAATCTCATACATTCCAGTGTTATTAACCCTTTCAGGAAGTCTTAAGTAAGCCCAATTTCTTAATTCTCATACCCAATTACCAATCGCTTTTGTCCACTGAGTAACTGGGCTGCATGTTAAATATATTTACACCAAACAATAGAAAAAAAAATATACAGAATATGATGTTTAAAGAGATGGAGGTATGTTTAGTCTAATCATAAAATCCCTTCTCTATAAAAGTTTGAATCACGCAGTGTCTCTTGTCTGGGAATATCAACATTTCTTCTTTCTTTCAGCCTATTATTAACTAATCCAATGCGATTGGCTGTCTGCCAGATGTTTTTCATTGAAGTCAGATTCAGAGCTTCTAACACATGATTTGAAAGGACACGTTATTTATATTTTAAACAATTACAATAATTGTAACCGGATGCCTCGTGTTCCCAATAGCCCTGTCTTTTTTAATAAACTAGAGTATGATATACAACACGAAAATCCTTTTATTATAATAAGGACTTTTTAATAACCGATTTTACCTTTTATTTGAAAGTCATATTTTCTAAGAACTGCTAATTACTAAATCAGCTCCATCATTAGAAGAATTATTAGAAATAAATATTAAGTTCACAACCAAAGAAGCAAAATGAAAGATATAATGAATCCGGCCTTACGACTTTCTCTATGGTGCCCTTAAGAAAGTCTTAATTCCGGATTCATTATATCTTTTTTTTGATTCTTTGGCTGTAAACTTAATATTTATTTATCTAATTTTTTTGTTGTAGCAACTAATTTGTGTTTTAGTTGTAGCAACATTAGCGATCTCTAAATACAATGTATATTTTATTATATAGATTCAGGAAATATTATATAGGTGAATTTTCATCTTGATTATTTTTGGATTAATAGTTTCTTAGCTTCATCATTTGATTTGTTTGGAATTATTGTTAGGTTGTTTGATTTAAAATGCAATTAATGTCTTCGTTCTCATTATTCCAAAATTAGCATTTCAGCTACCATAATTTCTTTAAAATATCGTACATGTTCTTAAAGCAATTTATTAAAATTATGATCAATTATACATTCTTATTCATTTCAATTCTTTTAGCTTGTTTCGAAGATGTATTAAATCTTCAATTTTTTTTTTTTTTTTTTTTTTTTTTTACAATAGTGAGTTTGAATTTTTAAGATTCTCCGGTTGATGAATATTATATGTATTGGAATATTGGAAAGAGAAATAAAACAATTTTTTTGTATAATAAAATATCATTATTAAAAAATTATATTTATTGAGTTATCGTCATGTGATTTCGGAAATGATTCATATAGTACAGCTAATCAGAGCAAAATAATGTACAATAAATTAGTTTTTAACTGCTATTTTTTTAACTAGCATAGTTATCAGTACATTTAGATTAGTCAAACTATAAGAAGTAATTTCAGGAAAATACTGTTTACTCTGAAGTTTTGATTTTATTTAATGAAAAATATTTGTTATTCAAAAAGTATTGAAAAATAAACTAGAAATGTATTTGACCATAAAATTTATGGATTAATAAAGGATTATGAAAAATAAAAATATATAATTAAAATCACATATATTAATTATTTATTATTACTATGAAAATAGCAACAAAAAGCATAGCAAATATAATAAATTAATCAGCCGAATTCAATTCTTAGTTTAAAAAAAGCACCAAGATTAGAATCTCTAATTGTTATCATAATTGGCATCTTTACTGTTAAATAGATTTTACATCCTAGAATTTCTAACAAAAGAGAATTTAATAAAGACTAAAAGAAAACAACATTTTAAAAGTTTTCTTGAGTAATTCATTATTTATTTTTAATTGTGCTATTTCTAATATAGAAAAACAAAGATAAAATGGTTTTCACAATGTCCGGCTGTTACATTACAGTGCATTTGTCTGTCTCACTATTAAATCACAATAATTTAATTGCGCATAAAAGAGCATTTTTCTTAGATATATTTGAAAGTAAAAATTTCCCTTATCCAGTTATTTTTTATTTTTATTTTTGTTTCCGTCCCTCTAAAGAGATTTTGTTTTAAAAAAATTAATATCGAAATACAATGCAATAATATATTTTACTAAACCTGCACTGAATAAGTTATGTTCATCAGTTATCCCTAAACATTCGAAATGTTAATATTCCTATCAAACATATATGAAAAATTCAAAATTTTGTTTAAAATTTTCATTTTTATTTGATCTATTAAATATCATCGTGTCATGAATTAAGCAAATAAAAATAATGAATTCTTTCTATTATTTTTTACATTTCTGATATTCAAAAAATTTTATAAACGTCCTAAATACTTTTACGATAGAGCAAAAACTGTATATATTTTTCTAAAATAAATGACTTTTTTAAACTTAAAAGGAACTTAAAAATATAAATTTAAAAACTAATATTTATTTAATGATTATTGATTATACAATCCTTTTTTCACATATAGATAAAATGAAACCGTACATAAAACAAAAAATTGAACTCTAACAGTAAACTGATAAATAAATGTTGTTTATAACGAATTATTAGGCATAATTTCTTTGAGCCTGAATCTTAAGATACTAAACTGCCAATAGCTAATGAATAATTTCAAACATGCTCTTTTCTGGGATAATTCTCAAAACAGTATTCTTTTGAGAAAAATATTTTTTTTTACATGTTACTGTATTCTAAGTGAGAAATTAATCGATCCTTTTAATTTAACCCCTACAATGATAGGAAAAATGGCAAACTTATGTAAATTAATATTAATATTTATTATTTCAAATCTGCATCAATGTATTTATCATAATATCTTGTTCTATGCTGGCATAACAATTAATTATCAACTCCTTAATTATCACTTCACTGTCTGAAGTGATAATTAAAGATTCATACCAATTGCTGCTTGCATTTGAGGGAAACAAAATCAATCCGGAATGAAATGCTATGCAAATTTCAGTTCAAAATGTCCAGAAAGTGAAATTAGTATTACGGTTGCAGTTATAAAACACTAAACACTACAGTTTAATTTTTCTGAATGAAAATTAATATTAGTTGTATTCATATTTCATTATTTAGTTGCATTCATATTTGACTATTTAGTTGCATTCATATTTGATTATTTAGTTGTATTCATGTTTGATTATTTGGTTGTATTCATATTTCATCATTTAATTGTATTCATGTTTGATTATTTAGTTGCCTTCAAATTTGATTTTTTTTTGTCTAATTCTTTTTGATTTTATTTGATCCAAATAAAATTTTGTAAGTATTTAATTTTATTTCTTTAATTTTTCAAAAAATGTTTTTAATAATAATCTATTGACACATAAAATGTTTTAAATGATACTTCATTATGAGAAGTTTTCAACATTATTTTTTAAAGAAATTTGAATTATATTAAATAGAAGTTTTTCAGACAGTAAATTTTAATACTGTTGAAGACGATTGCTGAATTTTAAATTCAATCGTTCTTAATGTATGAGAAGATACTATTCATAATTCGAATAAAATAAATGTATTAAGTAACCATTAAAATTTCAGAATTTAAAACTTTTCGATAAGATGTTTCTTAATTCTTACGCATTTTCCATTTATGCACATTTATAACAGTTGATAAATGATTTACAGTAAAAGCTTTAAAATATTTCTGTTTTCCTTATAAAAGGGAATATTAAAACAAGTTAGAAATAAAATAATGTGAATCAATTCAATTTTTTCTGAAAGTATTTTTCTAGAATTATAATAGGTTTTCAGAATGGATAAAAACCTATTTCAGGAAAAATCTAAATGCTTTCGCGCATATTTAATTCCTAGTTTCCAACGTATCTGAATTACATTTTTGCAATGAAATATATGTATTCTAATCCATTAATGTGCAATTAGTTGTTAAATATTTACCCTAAGATAAGCTACTTTAGAAGTAAAATTTTATTCCTTATTGCAATTTCGAAAGTAGTTTTTTCTTAACACTCTTAACTAAAAATAATTTGGAAGCGAATTCCATTAAAGGATTTTCATATCTTATATTTGAAATTCGGTTTAACTTGTAATTTATATTAGAGTGAAATCCGAAATATTCTCTTAAAATGAGACAGTTATTTGAGATATAAGAAACATTTCCACTACTTATAGTCCATTTTCGAAATATGATTTAGAGTCTCTTTCTTTGCAATTAAAATATTACATAGATTTTCAAATTTGTTCAAACGACAATTCTGTACACGGAGAAATTTGAATTTTTATTCAATAATGATATTTTATTTGACCTACCACTAAATAAAAATAAATTAAAACGCTGTTTACCTCAAACGGAAATAAAGCAAAGAATGATCTTCAGGTCTATCGTATTTTATAGAAATAATACAAGAAGAAAGCTGTATCCACGTACAATTTTAATCCTTTACCTTTACTTTATTCTAAAGATATAGGTATTATCCATAGATGGATACTATTTCTGAGATATTAATTCCGGCTTTATTCAAAATATTTTTAAATCTTTTTCAAGACAAAAGAAATATTTCAGTACAAAAGAAAAATTTCATAGAAATAAATTCAAATTCCTGTAGAATTTATTGAGGTCCGAATTAAGTACATCATTTCTGCTTTGTGCATTTGAGTAATCGAAGCGTATAGTTTCTAAATAAAATTTAAGGTTTACGAATTGCAACTTTAAATACGAAAAAAAATGAACTAAAAGAATACACTTCTTTACATTTTTTCATTACTTTTATCACCTTCTTAGCTTAGAAACGATGCATCTTGCTTCGTCACAATATTCGTTGTTGCTCACTCAAAAGATATATCATGGTACAAGCACCGAATCTCGCCTGCCATTTATATGCCTTTGAAAGCTCTCGATAGGCCGGAAAAAAAAAAGAAAATAAAAGCAAACATATCACGTTGAAAGCCAAAAACAAGTGTTTTATGCTCTATCCGAGTTCCGCCGATCTAATATCTGTTCCGGGAAACTGCACTTCGGAGACACGGGACTGATGTGCAAAGTATCCCAGACTTCCATAGCACTGGTAGTTTGCAGGAAGAAAAAAAGGAAAAAGAAAAAACGAAGAAGAAATAGTGGAACTACATTTCATCCGGTGGGGAGTTTCAATACATTGAACCCACAATGTACTAGATATTATAGTCAGATGGCGTTTTTGATGAAAAAAAGAAAAACATCAAAATAAGGAAATTCAAAATGAGGAAAAAAAATTTCGCCGTCTTTGGTGTTGATATTTCAATACCATAATTTTTAGATATAGAAAGTAAACAGAAAATATTTTTTTAAGAAATAGAGACAGGTATTTAAATAACTTTGAATTATCTGTTTAAATAAGATTTTAAGGAGACATTGAATATTTCCAGTGATGATGCTCAAAATACTTTTTCAAACATTTTAAACGCTTTGAAATGAAAAATATTTCCAATATTATTTACCTCCATTGTAAAACCAATGAAATTATGAAATTTAAATATTGCAATACTTTCTGAAGTATATTTAAGAATTTTAATTAAAATGAAAAATATTTCCAATATTATTTACCTCCATTGTAAAACCAATGAAATTATGAAATTTAAATATCGCAATACTTTCTGAAGTATATTTAAGAATTTCAATTAAATACAATGGACATAAAAAGAAATTGAAGTATTTGAAATTAAGAAATTTAGTTAAAAAAATAGTAAATGAGGTTTACATACAGATCATTTTGATTAAAATGTCCTTGCTGGTTCTAACTCGGGCATGTGTTTTTCTCGTAATTGGATAAGAGTTCAAAATTTCTAATTTATTTATTAATTTGACTCGTATTGTTTGGAAATAGATCGGTTATCCATGTAATCACAGAATCACGTAATTAAAATAGTTATATTAATCTTTTTTCATCAAAATCAAGAGTCAAAAAATGTTTTAAACGTTGTAATTTTATTAACCTAATAATGGGTTTAAAATTAGAAGTATTGAATGCATTTACATGTGAAATGGTTTTACATTACAACTTCTATATATCAGAACATCACTGCAAAATTCCTGCCGAATACCTTACCGATCTTTTAGGCAGTCGATACTATATTTAAATCAGTGTTATCAGAATAAGGCTTTTACGTATCATGTTCATTTATTAAGTTAATCTATTTAAGAATCACTTGTTTACATCCCGTCATATCCTCTTTCTAGAATTTTTAATATAACTCCATTTGCTGATTCACTATATAATGATACAACAATTATTAACTTGGTCCTGCCACCATACTATAAATTATGTGCATTGGTAATTTTGGTAGTAAAATATGAATTAATGATGAATTTGTTAATATCATATTCAAAATATCACGCCCATAGAGCATCAATACATCAATCTCATCTTCATATATGAGTTCTTATAGTATGTGCTCATATCTTCACTTCAAAGTAAACTAAATAAAAATAAAATAATTTATGTAAGCAAAATATTTTATACATTTTAATTACCTTTTAATTTTGCATTATATCATACCTCGCTACTAATCATTTCTTATTACTGTAATAATAATGCCAATCTCTGTTCAGGAAAGGATTTTTTGAAATCTGACTTATCGTTTCCCTAACAGATCGTTTTCGTTACTTGCTTTATTTTGTTTATTTGATTATTTGCTGGTTATGGCTCAAAAAGGTAATTTTTTCAAGAATTTGGATTAGATTTTTGACTTTCTTTCATTGAACAATTCCTTTTTCAAATGGTGTTTGGGAGAGATTTTTTCCCCTTTAGAAACAAAAAAAAACACATTTTTTTTTTAATATACATTTTTATAAAATTTTATTACTAAAAAAATAGTGTTTAAAAATTTGTATGAATTTTCCCACACTTTAATTTTGAGAGGAATAAATCTTAAAAATCAAAAACTACATGAAAAAATGTATATGCTTAAAGTGTTTGTCCAACTCTTGCAAGGATAAATGGATAATGAATGTCGTTAAATCAGATCACAGTTTTTGAATATCTTTTGAAACTCTGCCAATAGCAGCTGTTTTATCAACAAATTTAATGTTCAAAACTTATCGAATATGCAAAATGTTTAATAATTTAGTGACCATAAAGAACATTTTAAAGAAAGAAATGCATAGTAGTATCATCGAAAATAGCATTTATTATTTTTGTTCATTTATATTCTTAAAAATCACGATTTTAATTGATGTAATGTATACGTTTATATTCATTTTTTTCAATTTTTTTTCCTTTTTTTTTCTTTTTTTGTAAATTGTCCTTAAGGTGTATGTACACACTTGAAACTTCGAAAATCGTTCAAAATATCGAATATTTTTATATTGCTTAATAATGTTCTCTGATCCTTTAGCTTTCAAACGATACCCAGATGTTGTCAATATTCGACATATTTCTAGAGTTATAACTATTTTTCTTGAGGTGCTTTCATTAAAAACTCTAGTTACGGAGTTTTTAAAACTCATTTTATGAAGAATGATATTTTTCCACTATGTTGCTTTATTCAAACAATCATAACTCAACAAGAAATTACCCAAATACAGTTAATTATATATCAAAATAATCTGTATGAAATAGCGGATGTTTTGTGCCTCAATCAAAGTGATATTTATAGAAATACATTTTTAATAGCTGTTTAAAAGTTAAAATTACAGAAAAAAATCTCGCTTTTTCTATTCATCGTTGACGAAAAAATTGTTAAAAAAAACTATACATTTTTATAACTTGTTTGAGGCAGACAACATGAAGCCTAATATGAGGCATAATTTCCAACTAGAATTGTGTGTCTGTATCAATTAGAATTTAAGATATCCTGTTTCAAAAAATAGACTAATTAGCTCATTAAATATTATTTAATTAATTAATAATTAATGTAATATTTTTTTTCTCATTGAAATGAGTTTAAACATATATTAATAACCTACTGTGAAAAAACTGGATTTTTAAAGTTAAAATTTAAAAAAAAAATCTTCAAGTGTGTACGTATACCTTAATACAAGTTATTATGGTAATACATTTAACAAATAACTTCACAAGATCGAATTCTTCTTATTT
Source organism: Argiope bruennichi (assembly GCF_947563725.1). Lineage (NCBI taxonomy): Eukaryota > Metazoa > Arthropoda > Arachnida > Araneae > Araneidae > Argiope > Argiope bruennichi. Next base: position 39,537,031 of record NC_079152.1, on the reverse strand, counting down.
GAATAAGTAATAATAATGAAAAAGTGACAAATCTTCTTAATATATTAAATTGAGAATTCATAATTTTTAAATTGCCCATTAATACACTTACATTAGATTAATGTATACATTGCATTGCATTAAAGTTGGTTTGAAAAATGCAGCTGTTCTATTTTTATCCCTTTTGATATTCATAAAACATTTGTGTAGAATGGAGTCTCTCTCAATTTCTTTTCACTATGTGAAAGGTTATTGGATGTAATTAAAAGGAATATTGTCGAATTTATTTCGAATAGGCCTAGTTTGTTTTATTAAAATATCCTTAAAAGCCTTTCATAAATTCCTCTCACAATCCAGTTTTTGATTTTATGAGTTTATATTTAAATTCATCAGTCTATTGTTATCATCTTAGGTATGCTGAAAAAAAACTGTTTTTTAATAGAAACGAAAAAGATTCTAAATTTGTTTCAATTAGTTTAAGCTCGGAAACAAAGTTTGTGTATTTGTTCATTACATTTCCATAAATCAACCGACTAACATATCTGTATATGTCACGTTTTCAGTCTTCAAGAAAGGAATTCTTTATAGCGCAAATCCATACCGATTAATTCAAAAATTTTAAAGACTTCAATATTCTGAAGGATGTAAAATATTGCGAAGACATTGTTTTAAAATTATAATGTACTTTGTTTTACTTGAGATAGCTGAATTAACATATAAATTTTTTTCATATTTTGCATGTAGATTTGTTACATTTTTAGTATGTAGAATTTTCATATTTTCATTTATTTATTTAAATTATTTTCTTTTAAAAGAAATATGAAAAATGTACAAAAAAATCTATTCATTTTTAGGATAAATATTTTATGTCTTATTAGTTGCATATTATTTGAAATTGAAAAAACGTTGATAATATGAAAAGAATTGCAATAACAACAGAATCGACATATATCTCCAAATTTGGTATAAATTTGAAAAATCTACGAAAGATAATTAACTTCTTTGATCTACAAATCGAATTATCACAGCTTTGTTTTGGCAGTTGTATATTTTCGAATTGTAACACCTCAATATTCCATATACATTTTTATAATGATCAAAAAATATATTTAAATTCTTCATCTAAACTATTTTTGTCTCAAATTTTCTTTAATTTAAAAGAGCTGAACAATGAATTTGACTGATAGTTTTTGTTTTTTTAGATTAAGAAAATGTTGAATGGATGAAAGCAAAAAGGAGAATGCTTTGAAGGGTGGTTCAACGAAAATAAAAACGCTTTCTGATAGTTCAAACCTTTTTTTAAATATTGAAATCTGTAATTTTATATAACCAAAGTGAATTTTTAGGTGTTCATATTTAATATTTAAATGATTGAATTGTTTTATAGCCATTTTATATTGCTTCATTTATTGGGCAATAAAACAAAAGTGCGAATTTTATTTGGAGGATAATATTTCAGCATTACTCCGATATTATGTTTCCAACTTTAACATTTATTTTTTACTGCAAATTTTGTTGTTCTCCTTAGGGATGTTTCCCAAGTATTTTTATCCATGTTGGTAATTTTCTATGATTTACATTTTTCTCCTGCTTACGCCACTATTCTTTTGGTATTTTGGAAATTATAATAGAGAAATAGGCTATTGAATATAATAATACATTGCTATGCATTGCTATGAATGATGCAACAAGACGCTTATTTATTGTTACAAATCACACATCATAATTTCAGCTTAAATTTAAGATACTTTTCCAAGAGCTCTATTTTCTATAAATGTAAGTTGAAAATATTAGTATCGTGCAATACTTGCCTTTCAGATTGATTTTTCTTATTTTGATCTTGTAAGTTTGCTAATTTTCTTGAAATTTTTAAACTGATGAATTGTAGTTCAAGCTGATTGAAATTTTAATGCTCTTCAATAACATACGAGGTATTTTCTCACAGCCTTTATGATAAATTTTATGAATCATTACACATTTTATAAATCAAATACAACAGAAAAGAAAACGACTAACAACTGAAATACTCATATTCTATTATTTCTATTAAATTTCAAAAACATTTTTAAGTCCTTCCCTGCTCTGTATCATGTTATTTTTTTTTAATTTTATTTATTATTTTTATTTATTTATTTATTTGGCGATGGTTTTAAACTCTTTGAACATTTGAATTTTTGACAGTATTTGAAAAAGGGTTTTATATTTTTTGTATACATTTTTTTAAATAGCATTAAATAAACAAATTTATTTATAAAAATAATAACTGTCTTTTTACCCAAGATTTTTTATTTACTTAATTTGAATAAAAATTGGAATTGAATGAAATTAATTTGAAAAAATAACTGAAGAAATAAATTCATTCAGAAAAATTGGAAAATATTCTAATCACCTTCACTTGATGTATTACTTTTCGTATTTATAAAAATTCTTTTAATAGATTAAAGAAAAGAGGAAACAAATTATAATTTTCTTTCTCTCTCAACATATCCTTAATAACAAAAATTTAAGTTTGTAATAAGAATGGCGTTATTAGCCTCAAAAATTGAAGAAAAAATTTATATTTCTGTGAATGTCATTATCTTGTTATCTTAAATTTTAATCATTTATCCATAATGCAATAGTATTCCTTTTATGATCTATTAGAAACTCTAAAATAAATGCTTTTTTGAGTTTTAAATTTGTTATTTCCTAGAATAATGCGAAAGGAATAAAATGTGTACTCGTAATTCTCTTCAATATAGTGAAACAGAATTTACCAGGAAAGACTTGAATTTTTCCTATAATCATATGGCACAAAATAATTATCTTTCAAAATCAGAAATGAGAAAAAAAATTAAGGTCTGTTTTCTGCTTAAAATGTTAAACATTAAGTATCATATAAGTTCGTCTGATATATCTTTAAGAATTTATTATCTTGCACAATTTTAGAGAGCATCTGCCCGGAAATAATTATTCTCTCAACATATTTTTTGAAAGAGCCCATTTATTTTAAAGCCCCTGTTCAATTTATTAGTTTGAGTACTGCTTTTTTTTAACTTAAAGAACCACATAATATTATTAATGCAATGTATTTTACAATAAACTAAATGAAAACGAAATGAATGCAATAAAATTTCCTGAATAGCATACAACATAAAGGATTTTAGTTCCACAGACGAGAAAAATTATATGAAAAATCTGATTCAAAAAAGATCCAAAATACAAAAAGAATATAGCTGAGGACATTTGAAAGAATTTGCGATTATTTGCAAAGAAAAACTGTTCTTTAATTTCTTTTAGTTCTTATTTTTAATAAAGTCAAGTTTTACTGATCAATTATTTTTCCCTTACAGTTGTAGCATTTTATAATTGCAACAAAAGTACCCTTTTTATAGATTTAATGATTACATACTACAAAAATAAATCGAGGTAGAACAAAAAAAATGATATATTTTGGAATAAAATGAAATAAAAAAGCATAAAATTTATCATTTGATATAGTAAAATATTATGCCCATTGCAGATGTGTATCATTAGTTTTAATTTTAGATTACTGCATTCGTCCATGTCTTTCCTTTTGCCATTTGACATCTTATCATTTAGTAAAAGTAATATTTTATTCTTGAGACATACCAGTAAATCTTTCGTGATGAATAGTTAAAAAATTTCAGAACTTTTGTTTTGTCATTGTTCTTTTCAAATGTAATTCAGATAACAGGTCGCTAACTATTATAAATAATATCCCATCAAGTTTATCTGACTCTAAAATCCATTCAGCAGGAAATATTGCTTGGGAGAATCAATTATCAGTAAGATAGTTGCGATAAAGTTTTAAAATTCGCAGGAGAGATAATTCATTAATTTTTTTTTAAAAGATCGTCTGATTTTGTATTTTTAATGTTACAACTGCATCTTAAGATATTTACGAAAGTCGTGTTACGAGTTTATTTTTTCTGCCAATATTCTATCAATTATTTTTAACATAATCAATATTCTTAGTACATAAATAATTTTTTTTTCTTCCTATGCCAGAAGAATGATTTAAATTTAAAATGCTGCATATTAGTTATCGTGACTGAGTAAGAGTTTGTGAATGTTATAATTGCATTTTCTTAAAACTGAATTAGAAGTGACGAAAAGTGTAAATTGCAAAATTTTATGTGTGGAATTAAAATCAATACATTATTGAGAGCAAATATATTGACAAATACAGACCAAAAGAAATCAATTGGATAATTTTACTGATATAAATGAAATTCAACACTTATTTTTATTTATACAAATATTTGGATTTGGTATTTTTCACCGATGAATTTAATTTTTTGATAATTTATAGCTACAACGCTTAAACATTAATAAAGGTTTAATTTAATAGACTTTTTTAAAACATTTCATTTGTGAATGTATATTTTCAGTATGAAAGACTCAGAATACCTTAAAAAACTAATTTTGGGGAAATTAAGAGCTGCTATAACAAAGTGACGACGTTTCCAACAAAAAAAACTGATATTTTAAAATAACTTTTTTTTTGCAGGGACAGCTTTAAGACTTTCTACTTTCGTATTACTTTTGGGAATAATTTAACTTGTGCCAATATTTCATTCAACATAATGTCAGCATGTAATGTGAATATTGTTATACATTTGGTACTAAAAGAATGTCCATCACAAAATTTTTCTTGCGTTGTACATATAGAAAACAAAATAAGAAGTGTCATAAAAATTGTTCATATACCTTTTCTTATTGTTTTTCTTATTAAAATTATGTTGTTCACTTTATTTTAACAGCTTTTAATGTATTATAACTATATTTTAATAGTATTATATTTCCACAAATTCTCAGTATTTGGGATCAACTTTTTATATACTTTTTAATTGCATGCTTCTAAAGGATTTCTCTTCAATATTTTGATTTCTGTTAATGAGTCTGGTTCTGGTTATTTCATTCAACATAATGTCAGCTGTTAATGAGTCTGGTTATTTCATTCAACATAATGTCAGCTGTTAATGAGTCTGGTTCTGGTTATTTCATTCAACATAATGTCAGCTGTTAATGAGTCTGGTTCTGGTTATTTCATTCAACATAATGTCAGCTGTTAATGAGTTCTGGTTATTTCATTCAACATAATGTCAGCTGTTAATGAGTCTGGTTATTTCATTCAACATAATGTCAGCTGTTAATGAGTCTGGTTCTGGTTATTTCATTCAACATAATGTCAGCTGTTAATGAGTCTGGTTCTGGTTATTTCATTCAACATAATGTCAGCTGTTAATGAGTTCTGGTTATTTCATTCAACATAATGTCAGCTGTTAATGAGTCTGGTTCTGACTCCTGCATTTGAAATTTTTAATACAAAAGAATTGCTATTTCTTCATTTATATTTTTTTTATTATTTCCAGAGAATTATTTTTTTTGATAAATAAAAGCTATTTTTAAATTTAAAAAAAAGCATTTTCACAAATAAATTTTCGAGATATTTGCTTTTTAATAGATTAAAAACATATTTCCATTTAAAAACCTTGACTCGCATTTCTATTTGAGAGATTACAGACTAGATGAGAGATTATCAACTTTATAGCTAATAGCATTTATGTTCTTTTAATAAATGATCAGCTTCTAATGTCATCTGCAGTGAATAGATTGTATTTAACAAAGTTTAAAGATGAATCAGAAAATATGTATGATTAAACTCATATAAAAAGTTTTTATAAAATGGAAATATCTTTTGGTTAATCCCTAAGTTAATTAAAAAGAGTAAGGAGTGCTGTTTATATCTCAAAATAAATTTGTAGGTAGTTTGACTGATAGTTAACGTGGACAAAATTTCTTTGGTGATTTCATTGACAAGTCACATAGATAATCTGTTTATTACTTAATAGGTAGTGATTTCAGTGGTTTATAAAAATAAATGCATTCAATATATAAACTTTTTTTCAGAAACTTTTTTTTTTCAATTTCAATAGAAAACTGATGTATATTTATTGATTAGAATGTAATAATCAATTAATTATTTATTATGTAAAGTGATAACACATATTAAATAATTAATAATAGTAAAATTTGCTAACTCAGCATGTAAAAAAAAAAGATTTACATAAATGTGATGTTTTTTTTTTATTTCAAATGTATATATATAATAAAAACAAGAATTGAAGCTAGTTTACTCTATTATTGTTATATTAAATTTACTTGTCAACTTTATTTGTATAGATTTTTAGATATATCCATAATTTGAATTTATATGCAGTTGCATTATTATTTTAAATTCAAAGAATTAGTTCTAATTCCGTGTTTTTACAAATAAATACAGATAATTTGTTGATTAAAAAATGTGTAGTCTTTTTTTTTCAAATCATGTAAACCATTTTGTCTCAATTTATATATAATATTCTTTGTAATGTTAATCCATATTTTACTTTGTTCAAGCTGATGTGCTCGTAATATCGTTAAATAAACAATAAAGAATACATAGCATTATAGTCAACAAAATAAGAATTTCTCTTTGAGATTATAATTGTGGCTTTCGTACCAATTTTGAAAAACTAAAAACATATAAAGATGGAAATTTTCTTTAAATGTACGTACAGTAATCAAATGCGCTTTTCTTTATTACAAAACCAACATCAAGAATCATTGTTGAAGCAGTGAATCATGTTGAATTCACTTGATCAATGTTTTCTTTTAATTTGAAATATTTAAATTTTAAATGTCATGCAAAATTTTATCTACATCCTGTTTAAGTTCATTATTTTTGATAAATAGTTTGATTAACCAAAAGTTTGATTTAAGATTTGAAGGTGCAAATAATTTTGATAAAAACAATTCACCTCGTGCACATTTAAGAAATTATTAAGTTAATAATTTGTTCGTATTGTAAAATATATACATTGTTTCATTTTTCTTTCAAATATCAGCATTAGATTCTTTCTGATTCAATCAACTAAGAGAATTATGCCCTAAGTTATTAAGTGTTTTTTAAACCCTACTAATGTAAATCCTTGAAGTGTAGATATGTTAATCATGCAACCATAATCCTTGAAAGTAAAAAAAGAAAGATTCCTTTTATTTAAAAGTATATTTCTGTAAGGAAATGTACGAAAAAGAAAAATATTTCAAGAGTTGTTTAAATATATAATTTTCTTAGAAAAATTCGGTTAAATGTTAAAGATGCAGATGATAAAATAAAATTTTTTTAAAGCTTTAATAAGCGCAGATCACTTAAATTTTGAATCTTATATTCTAAAGCATATAAAAGAGTGCTCAATCTAATTATTTAAGTAAGATTAAAGTTATAAATATTTATTATAATAGCAGACAAAGAATATTTTTAAATTCGATAAGAAAGGAACAACTATAAATATTGCTCTTTAGCATCTAAATGCCCTCTACTAACTAAATAAAGAGGCTTAAGATATAAATCATATTTATTATAAATAAATAGTCCTTGATTTATAAATTTTAAAATACAAAATTTAATTACATATAATCCTAATCAAAACATTTTTTATAACCAGTTTAAATAATCCAAAAGTCAAAAAGAGACCAATGCAATCAAGATATTAGGAATTTCTTCTCAGACATTGAGTTTTAAGCAAAGAAATGATTTCATATGTGCCAAAGTTAGCGTATCATTCATTATTTGTTACTTTTGTATGAATATTTTGTAATTTTAGTATTATAATGCATCAATCTTAAATATGTCAATTTTCTTAAAATGTGTTTGCAGAAATATATCTAAGTTAGTGTTTTATTTATTGTTTACTGTCCAAATATATTTATTTTTAAAAATTAATTCATAGCTAAAATTAAATTTATGTGGCTAAATAATCATTTATCATTGTTTTTCCATCATTTTATTTAGATTCTTCTGCCATTATTCCTTAACCATCATTGTTTTATCAATAACAAATATTGTTCCTGTTTAGCCAAAATTTTAAAACATTTTTTCCCATTTCAAAGTGAAATTTCCAAGTAATTACATGAGATAAGATTATATATATTTCAAACTTTAAATGTTGTTGTTGTTTCTTATGGCACTTGCCATGGACAAACCCTCTGTTACGACGACAGCGATTTTAAGCCGGTGGGGGAGCGACTCTTGTTTTGTTTTTTTCAGTAGCTTGTTTCTTTTTTTTTTTCAGTAGCTTGTTTTTTTTTTTTTTCAGTAGTAGTAGGGCCAAGAGTACGACGTTGCTACTCATGCATCACTCATTCGCTTCCACAACCCCTTTTTACAAGAGAACACATTCACATATCTCACAGATAGAACAACGGAAGAACAACCATGCCCAAACCGGGACTCGAACACAGGATGCCCAGATCACGGGGAAGACGCGCTCCCCCGAGGCCAGGACGCAGGCTCGAATTTTAAATAAAATATGATACTAATATATTCTCACACACAAGTAGATTTTTTTAAATTATGAAACATATTCAGATTTCTTTTCTTTTATTCATGAAATTTAACTCAAATGAAAAAATGAACAATTCATTAAAATATTTTTTAATCTTTCAAATATATCAGTATAAAAATTTTATCGAAAACCATTCCTTCACTTTTTTCTGGAAAACTTTTCTTGGAATCATACCAATTGAGTTATAGAAGAAATTTTCTATTTAAACTCTGCTTAACATCTCCAGTGTAACCTTAGATAATGTCCATCCGATCCGATTTTTACTCTAATTTCAGAACTAAAATTAGAATATTTCAGATATATTTTCAATAAAATACGCCAAAAATAAATCATTTTTAACTTTTCACCGATCATAGATCAAATTCCAGTCAAAACTAGTCAAATAAAATAAAATTGTGAAAAGTTATTTTGTGATTTCAAAAAATGATCAAATATATTAATTATGATACAACGATGCATCATTATACTTGAATAAAATCATAATCAAACAAATAAATCATCATATATCTTACTAATTAATGTGCAATACATTATATTATTAAGTAATTTGAGGTTTTAAGCATTTTTCTTCATAAATAAATTGTTTTTGACGATATATTTTATAAACACAATAATTTGGATCAATTTTCATTAGAGAAAGGCGTTGTTCCTCATTAATGCGTGCAGAAATGTCTATTCTGTGACCTATTAATGCTCAAAGAGGTGTTGTGTAGTGTGGACAAGCGGAACGTTGGGTCAGTGATCCATGAAGTTCACACTGTTATTAAATTTTAACGGTGTAGAGAGAATAAATCATATCCGAGATCAATGCGAATCGCAAATGACTGTGCACTGAAGCTTAGGTAGGGACACACGATATTCTTGAAAAGTGTAATTCACTAGCGGATTAATTTTTAATTACCTAGATGGAATTTAAAAATAATTGATTCACTTCTTGTTTAAAATAAAATATAAGTTACGTTTAAATTAAGCAAAAAGCAAGTGATTAGAAGTTTTTTCCTTCATTTTTCCTGCAATCATACTTTTATGAATCTTTTTTTTAATTCCAATAAAAATTATTTTTATATTTTTATTTCCTTTAGTTTCTTTTATTTATTTAAGTTTAAAACGTGAAAAAAATAAATGCTATTTTCATTAATAATAACAGTTTTGGATTTTATTTTCTGCTTCGTAATTTCTTTCCTGCTAAAGTCTTCGCCAATGATATTGGCAAATTTATTGTTATAGATGGTGTAAGTAGCTGTTTTGTTTGAAAGAATTTTTTCGTACAATTGAAATTTTCGATAGCCTTTAGCATGTTAATAATAAATAACTATTGTATTATTATTATAAATAATAATTATAAATTTAAAAGAATAATATTTTTAAAAAAAACAATAATGCAGACACAATATTCCAACAAAGATATAGAGTACATTCGGTTTCATATAACAAATTCAACAATATATATTTTTCATGAATTAATATCGTTGTTTTCGAAATATATTACACCATTGAAAACAAGAAATATAATAATAATTTTTCATGTTGAGAATTTTTTTTTTTTTTGTAAATAGATCAATATCTATTTTGTTAATTACAGATTACATTTCTGCAGTAATTACACGCATATATTAAAAGAAGAATATTTTCCAAAGGCAAATGAACATGCAGCGTTTCTCTTTCGTTTGTTAAACATGGAGAAGATCCATGAATTCTTCAAGGAACGGTATTTAAATAAATAGATTCTAGAAAGTATCGGAAGTTTGAAACTCGAATGCAATTACCAAATAAATGAATATTCTTTGGGGAACGAACTCTCTTAGTAGGCAGATTAGAGTTTTTAATAAATGAGTAGCAATTAGAAAAGTGATGATATGCGTCAATTTACATTAAATTTTCTTTGGCATTGTGAGATCTAAAGCTTTCCAATTTACAAATGTTTGTGCAGCTTTAGGAGTTTTGTATTTGTGTTTAATTAAGTAGAAATGTACTGAGATAATTGATTGTATTTTAATTAGAGCTACATATTCTGTAATTAAATATGTAGTTTCATTCTCTAATTCATATGTAGTTTTAGACAATAAATCTGATGATGATGCCGTATCCGCGTTACAACGGAAAAGAGATGCAATAACTTTTGAGAGTAAAGACCTATGAGCACCCGAGGGCAGAAGTCTGACTTCCAACTCATATGAAGATGACACTCACCCACTAGCTTGCACAATCCCTTTTGCAGGAGTCTCTTTCACACACCTCACAGATAGAATGCAGGGCGGTGAACCACCATTCCAGCACCAGGACTCGAATCCGAGACGCTTAGATCACGGGAAAGACGCGATACCTCTAAGTCAGGATGCCGGACCCTGAATTTGAAATTAATATATGCAATTAGTTTCTAAGTTCATACTTTCAAACTATTTTCATAAAGTTTGCAAAATGTTCTTTATGTATCTTTACATGCAGTTGTATTAAAGTCTTGAGTGTATTAAAAGTCTTGATAAATGCATTATACTTACATTTTATTTACTACCGATGAAATACAACGATACGACTAAACCGTGTTTTTATTTAATTTTCACAAATTTAGAAATCCCCATTATGCTTTCCTCATAATAAAGTATATTTTTAGCAATGTTATCCTGCATTAATTTTTTGCTAAAATTATAAAAATATGTCCTTTTAGTTTCTCCGTTAAGGCATGATAATTATTTCAAATATTTCATAAATTTTCTTTCTTTCAATTATTTCTAGAAAACAGGAAAAATAAATTTATTAAAGTGAAACAAATCAAACTAAACGGTGCAAAACTATCTCCATTTTCTAAAGGATTTTTTTTTTGCCAACATATGTGCTACAAAACTGAATCTGCGAAGAATATTCTGCCTGTGCAAGGTAAGAAAAGAAACGTCAAAGGAGATATGTATACAATAAAAAGCATGTATGCCATTAAGTATTCATATAATGGCGAAAATGATTGTCTTGTGAAAATTATTATTTATAAAAACTGGTTTTTTTCGACCAGCTGGAATTGAATTATGGCTCTACTGACAATTAAATTATTAATGCAAAATGAACATTTATTGAAATATTTGGTTTTGTTTTTGGCAAAAAAGACACATATGAATCGAATGGAAGTTTAAATATATGTGAAAATGACTAGAATTATGCTTCCAAATTATTATACTTTAAAATTAATGTTCATTCAAATGATTAATTATCTATAAATAATTAAATTTAATTGGGCAGAAAAATAACAAAATATATATATGATAATATATAGAGTTATTATAATTAATGTATATGTTTTAAAACTTAATAGAAAGAAAATAATAAGCCATACTGAAATTGCATTAATATACATTAAAACGTAGCGTATTTCAGAGCTTAGAAATTTTTAAATTAAAGTCATTTTAACTCTTATCATAACTTAGATGAGCCCACAGACGAGATCAAATAAAAATGTTTTATTGAGCAGATAAATTTTATTTACAGCTGTTTCTTGTCAATCATACATAATTTTCTTTATTTCTAATAACTAATGATGGAAACATGAGATTTAATTTAGCTTCATTAAAATTCAATTAATAAAATACAGAAAAAATAAATTTATTAAAGTTAAATACATTAATTTGAATACATTCATTTAATGTTGAATTGAATCAAAATTAAATTGATAGAAATCAAAAATTTGTTTTCTAATTAAGATCTTAAACATATATTTTAATTGAAATGTGAGAAAAAGATAATCATACATTAATAATTTTATTATTCTGACAACTTTCAATTTGGAAATTCTAACAATATGTGATAGTTTGATAATTGATTTTTAATATAATCCCAATGAGAAAAACCTTTATATTAATGAAGCACTTTTAAAATAAATCTCAAATGCAAATGGCTGTTGTCAAATGAATTTATTTTAACTTATTTATAGCAACTGATTGCATATACGTGCTATGTCATATCTCATGAATTTAAAAATATATATTGAATATTGTGACTGATTCTTTAATTGAATATGAAGCAATAAATGCATCTACCTAATTGATTTCAAATAATGAAGAATTAACAATTACTTTTATATTTTTCTAAATTGATTACTAAAAATATTCAAAGATTTTGAAAATCTATTTGAAGAGAAGATAAGTTTTAAAGTTCTATGAAACATTCAAAATAAAACTAAATTCAATAACTGGAAAATAAAATAATCTCACTATGTAAATGCTTTTTTAAAACTTGTATCAAAAGCATTTCTTAAATACACTTTCTTTTTCAGCATTCAAAGTTGTCTAAAGGAATTCAATTCAAAAAGTTGAAAACACTAAATTTAAAGTGTTTAATTCAAAGATTTTTCCAGAAAAAACAAAGGATTCATCACCACATTCAAAAATTTAGGAGATGCGATGTGAAACAGAGAGAGAATGCATGCCTCGTGTAGAAAAAGTAAGGCTATATAGTTTTAGAAAAATATTAAAAAGCAAAGTATGTTTAAAGACATTCAGTGAAATGATTTATGCAATAAAATCTAAATTATTAACTTACTTGTGGCTAGTCTTGAATTAGTACTATCCTTTCTAGACAGAATCTACGGGTCACGTGATCATATTCCATACATACTCATTGGAATTCAAATCTGGAATGAAAACCGGACATAACAAATGGATAACATTAGTGATTCCAGAAGGAATTTGCATGTTTTAAAATCAAGCAAACTACCAAGGAGGATCGACAGAAGAATCAAATGAGTACTATGCTTTTTCTGAAAACCATAAAAGAGCTCTCTAAACATAAAAGCGATCATTTTTCGAAAGCTCTAATGGAGAAGCGAGAAATATTTTTTTTTAGTTTAGTTTTGTTAACGGCACGTTTTAAAACAACACTAAGGGAAATTTTGGGTGTATCTCGTAATTTTGAACCGCATTCAGATGACGAGGAGGCACCACTCATCTCCAAACTTTGCTCCCCACCAACGGGTGGACATTTGCCCTCCACGGATTTAACTTGCAACAGACCCTCTTACACTACGGTTCTTCGGTGGAATCGGGTCTCGAACTTGAAACACTCCGGTTCCGAGGTCTTACCACCAGCCCACCGCGGCCATGTAAATGAATGATAATTAATGGAAGGAAGTGAACGAAGAGATGTAATCGACAAAGCAATGAGTCTTTCTGATATCAACTATTAAATCACGGTGAAATGGCAACAAAACTGTGCTCTAATCGCAATTTATAATTAGTAATAGGTCCTTATTCAAAAACAATCTAACAAGCCTTTCAAGAAAGTTAAGAGGTAATTAGTTTGATATTTTGTTCCTTGTCAAAATGTAGTTATTCTGCAAAATGAGAATTTTTTTGCAATAACTCTCAAAGCAGAAGAATTGCAATGGTATTGAGATAACAGTGATCTAAATGATTATAGCACGACCAAGTTATTGAGAAACATCTTTAAAATGATCCATTCAAGATACATTGTTGCCAAATAGTAGAATAGAGAAGATAATTTAAATAGAGAAATATAAAATAAACATAAAGAATTTTAAATATTTTTGCGCAAAATATATAGGTAATTTAGAAGTATGAATTATCCTGCCCTGTGTTCAAAAACTAGTAGTAATTTCTTTTTGTATTGTAATAAATAGTTTCATTATAATAAATATTCCATTATAATGAATTAATTCATGAATTAAAAATAAAGAAGGAATTATAATGAAATAAAAATGAAGAATGAATTATAATGAATTAAAAATGAAGAATGAATTATAATGAATTAAAAATTAAGATAAGTTTTCAAGTTCTCTGAAAAAAAAAATCTATTTTGAAAAGTCATTTAATGATCATTTCATAATTTGAATAACCTTAAAATAGAAGTGAGGATTTAACTGTCCATCTACGTATTAACAAAACTTTCATGATGTAACACATTGAAGATATATTCCTTTTTATTATATTTGTATCAATGATTTTTACAAATAACTCTGAATATAGTTTTTTCCTATGTTAAATATATACTTTTTAATGTGAATTGTTAAAAATAGATTTTTTTGTATATAGTTTGTATTATATCATTAATTATTTGTAATATTTTAACATATTATTGAGAGAAATATGGTAATCTTATTTTGAACTGAAAAATGGTAACTGTTAAATAATATGTCCGTGTTTTGCCATGATGAATGCATCCTTAGAATGATTTTACATTTTTTTGGAAAAAAGAATGTGAGAGACTTCAATTTCTGATTTGTGTGTGTGTGTTCGTGCGAACCAAATGAAACTGCGTTTAAGTAATAAATATACAGATTCAATCGCTAAATAATACTAATGGTTTTATTTCCTAATTTGTAACCCTAAATTACTTAGCTTTTTTTTTAATTAGCCACTACGCTATATCAAAACAATTGCATTTTTACCGAAAACAAATGACCCTCCATAAAAGAATCGAAATTCACTGCATGTGTAACTGATTCTGAAAGTGTACCCAATAAATAACACCACTTAAGCTTTTATCCAATGTAGCAAAGAGAGTTTACAAAAATAATTCACACATGACGTCTGAATTTTAAAAACTGCAACTTTATTTTAATAAAACTACAGCCAAAACGAAATTCATGTTTTGTTTTGTTTTTTTTAATTTCACAGCTTGATGGTTGAATTAATGATAGCTTAATTGCTTCGTAATAAATATAAATTAAGCATTTTTATTCAAAATGTTCTACCATTTAATAGTAGTTGCAAAATAAATTCAGATGGCTGATAATGTAATTGGCTTATGAGAACAAAAATGCAGCCATTTCGATTAATGTTTCTTTTTTTATCATGAATTTCATAATTTATTTTTTAATTACTGGAATGATAATAGAAACTCTAAAATTACTCCGATTAAATGTGTTTAGATTAGGTTTTTGATCAGTTTTCTTCCCTCAGGGCAAGCTTGCCATTTAGAAGTAGATTTATTCAACACTTAAGGATGCAAATTACAAATTCGATTTATTCAAATATTTGATTTAATTAAACTGAATCTGATAACTAAAAAGATCATTAGAGATATTTTAAAATTAAAATAGAGGGAACATATACTTTATAAATAAGTAAATATCTTGAAAAAAAGCAATATATAAAAAGGCAAACAAGTGTAACTATTAATTTTAATTATAATTTTATTTATATTTACTATTATAAATAAAATTTTAATAATTAAATTTTTTTAATTTAAAATTACTAATTAATAATGAGCAAACACTTTTATTAAAGAAAGAGTATGTACTATTTTGCACAAAGTTGTACAATAAAATTTAAGAAATAAACAAAAACTTCATATATAACGCATTTACTCATGTTTTAAAAAAGTTAAACATTTTTCAGTTCTAATACAAAACACAGCAGTGAAATCTTCTAGGGATTAAAGAGCCTTAAAAATATTCACTTATGATCATAAAAACACAAGATACGTTCCCTCACATTCAGTAAAAAACTAAGAAATAAACCTAATATTAAATTCTTATTTTGACTTAATATTAACAAAAATAAATTTGCATTGCTGACGATTTTTAGGTATATATTAGTGTATGATTCCAGGAGTCACAAAAAATATTTGAATAAAAAGCATAAGGGTTAACAAGTTTCATTGTAAAGTTCATGTTGAAAAAAATGTACAAACAAATTCAGGTGAGAAAATTTAAAAAATTAGATGCTTTATCCATTTTAAAGCTAAAACAAGACATTTCTCTTTAAATTTCTTTATTTTGCCTCATTTGTTTTCCTTCAAATAAGCTATAAGCTTGAATAACTAGTTTAATACGCGGAATGAGAATTAAAGAGAAAGGAACTTGTAGTTTTTTTATAATAATATATATGCATACTAAAGTGAAAATAATATTACACATGGTTTATAATAGATAAAATAACTCTGAATTATTATTAAAAATTGTTGTTTCTTCATAATAAATGCATTAATCATTTCGATGTTATGTAGTCAATATAATTTGTAAATATGCTTATTATAGGGCATTGAAGCAACTAAGAGAAAAAAAACCAATTACAGATTTTTTTTAAAGTTATAGTATAAATTTGTATATGAAATAATATTTGTATACATAATTAATTTTTTTATTTAATCTTCATACTTACCACATATATTATCAAGTAATTTGTTTTCAAAATTATCGAGATTTATTGCGTTAAAACTTCAAAATTATGCTCAGCATGCATTTTTAAAATTATCTGATTTTAAATTATTTGACAGTACACAATTAAAAACAATTACATTACATAAAATAAAAACCGTCAAATAACAACAATTCAGAAAATAAATTATTTAACATCTATGCACAAGACAGACGGTAAATAACAAAAACTTTGTAAATCTCTCTTTCTAACCAAAAAAAAAATCACTTGACAGAGAAGTAATATTACGAGTCCACAATAATACACATCTTCAAAAAAAAATTCAGTACACATTTTTATAATCAATATTTGGAATCTTTGCAGAATAGTAAAACTCAAGTATTTCGTTGCTGCAATATTATGATACTGCATAAATTAATTTTCTGAAAGATATATTACAGAAGAAGAAGGTAATTTTCATTAAACAAATAGTCTTGATTACATCATATAAAAATGATAACAAAAATATTTTTCTATACTAAAGGATTCCTCCAGTTTTAATCAATTATCATTTAAAGTTAAAAAAAAAATGGCAATTTCTTTTTCATACCTTCTTTAAAACTTACTTTTCTTCATAGTTTCGTTATATTAACGACTCGTTTTAAAGTTACGCCAGGGCTATTTTGGGATGGACCTCGTAATTTTGAACCGCGCACTTTTCTTCATAAAAAGCATTCGAAAGATATTTTTATATAGTTCAAATCGTTTCTAAATAATATCAATTTTTTTCTTTTACTATTTTATTAATTTTACCTGTTGAGGATTTCATTTTTAATTTCAAAATACATTTGCTAATTTTTAATTTAAAATCGTTTGGCACTTTATTATCTTTACATATTTGACAATAAGACAAATTAAAATTTCGCACAGGTCAAGAAATTAATTTTAACGACGATGGAGTTCTATCAAGTTTGCTTGCGGAACTAAACACAAATAGTAAAGAAATAAAGCTGCATGGATTATCAGCTGAACAAAGTTACCAAATATTCGCTAAAATATGTTATATATGTGATACAACCTTAATAATCAAAACTTAATAATTGTGTTATTTTAGCTTAAATTCCATATTTTTGATAAAAACTAATTATAAAATCGTGTTTTTTTCAATTTTTTGTTATTATTATTATATACCTTTAATTGCAATTTCGTTTTATGTTTATTATTTATTTTTTAGCAATTTCCATTAAATAAATCTTCCCTGCTTATGATAAAAATATTGATTTTTGTTATGTTATTCATTTTTTTCGGATGCAAAAAAAAATTCGAAGAAAATACTGTATTAAATTGTGAGTGTAAATTGTAAGTGTCAACACTGAATTACGATGAATAAAATATGGATGCAATGTTTTTCATGGTGTTTTTATTTTATAGATGCCTGCTATTTAATTTTAGTAATATATCTTGAAAATATATTAAATGGCCTACATAAATTTGATTTGTAAAAGAGACCGCATTTCTAATATTTCGTATTAAAAAAGTAAGAGCAAAAGAAATCTTAAGATATCATATGTCATTTATTGTTTAAAAAATTCGATAGAATTAAATAATCAAATAAGAATGCAGTCAATCTAAAATATGTTCTATTTGTTAAATAATTAAACTCCTGCCTGTAATCCTGCATTTCAATGTCTTAAGCTCAATCTAAATCACGTGAATGTGTAAAAAAGTTACAAAAAAAGCTATCGAGTAATTACTATAAAAATATGAAAGGAAAAGGCGGATTTTTTTCATTTTTCTACTTACAAAATAAATATCAAATCTGTAAATTGATTTGCATAAACACACGGGAAATACAAACCATATAATTCGAAGCCGAAATAAAGTCTGCAGCAGGAAATGTTTCTAAATACTCAGCAAATATGACAACCAGTTTTCTATGGATTTTTTTTTTGTTGCTGTTGTTGCAAAAAATAAAGAACTTGCTAAAAATTCAACAAGCCCTAGAAAGAAAAATAGCTAGGAGACATAAGAGTTGCAAGCGTTAAAACCAGAAATAAAGTGTAGAACTATTCGGAAAATAAAAGACTTTCTACTGCCGCTGTCTTTACTTTAAAAAGGAAGGAATGGTTTTAAAAGACAGTAGAAATGAAAAAAACTGCGCATTCGAAATAACTTTTTGTTTTATCTATAGTTTTTTTCTTCTTTTTTTAGTTTAACAGTTTGCAGTGCTATTTTTGTATAGGAAGATCTACTATCTGTAGTAGAAATAAGAATATTTAAAAAGTATGAATGAAATTGTGGTGGCACTTAAGAAAATAAAGCATGCAACTGTAATTTTAATTCAGAGAATTAGGAATTATTTTATAAAATGTGGGCCATGTGTTTATTTCAATATGATTTTTTTTTTGGCGGCGGCGGACAGCAAAGTAAATATTTTATGCTATATCTTTCATAAAAAACTCTATATTGTTTCGAAGATTTCATAATACTTTATAATATTGGATAACTAGTAAAATTAGGTATTTTTATATGAGATGCTGATGCTATAAAGTATAATTATCTACCATCTTTATTCGTAAAATTAAATTTTAAGGGGGAAATTGATTGTATTCGAAAAACTAAAAATGGGAGAAAATACTATAATCTCATGAGAAAAATATTTTTACATTTTTGTCTTGTATTTTTCTATTACAAATTCCGCCATACCTTAATGTATTATTATAGAAACAATTAATGAGTCATCAGGTTTCATTTTCAATATTTTGACTATTTTATAAAACTTGGACTATCTTTAAAATTATATTTTTAAATAAATAATAAAATATGTTAACTATTAATTATCTTCTGTTGCTTAGTAATCCCTATTATAACTAAATATTATAGACAAATCAATTTCGTGAGAACAAACACTTCGATCAGAATCATCGACTAGCAAAGTTCCGTTTCATTTATATTGCTATCACAAAGAAAATCTGGCTTCCATTTTGCTTATTTAAAACTTTATTACTAATTTATGAATAGATTATTCGAATATATTGATCTTGCATCCGTCAACATAATTCAAATCAAATTATCTTAGTTTAAGTCATATGACTGACTCTCTGAATAAATAATACTGAATGACCGGACCACCACAACAGCAACACTGGCGGGAACTGTGGTTGAGTCGTAAGGGCCATCACTGGCTACGGTACAACACTTCCCTCAGGAAGTACGTCCCGTCCTCAATGATAGGTGCCAGACCCTCCCCCTACCTTTTCGTTTACCTTCAGGGTGGCGAGAACCAACCACCATGCCGGAAGCTTCTCATCCTCATTTCGAGGTGGCTTCGGGGAGGGGAATGGTCATAGTTTAAATAGGTTTCCTGTTAATTCATTTAATATGTTAAAATTTCACTCAATATTTATTTTTTATTGTATTTAATTAGTTTGTATTTAATTATTTGTAAATAATTAGTGTTCATTTGGCATAATTTTTCTTTTGTATGTAATATGATCTATAATATGTATATTTATTTCTTAGTAATGCATTCTAATTTTTTGTGACTATCATATATCGATCATTGTAGAAGACTTCTGATTATATTTGTTTGAAGAATATCTTTCACCATCTGATACATTCTCCATGCTTTGGAATAAATTTATATATCAGTCACATCCCACCTATTTGTTATATATGTTATCCAAAAATCATAAATGTTTTCAAAATATCAGCTAATAAAAGTTGTATTACAGTGAATTTGAATATTTGCCTTTCATAAATAGAATTTCAATTTGCTTTTCATCTGTACTACCTTCAAAGGATCAGATATATTTATGACGAGTGCATGAAATAGGATTTTAGTATTGCTGTATGTCTGAAGTTAATCCATGTACATATCAAAAATGGGATTCTTCCCAACATCAAACAAACGAAATACAAATTCGTCTTCTGTTTGTAAATCATAAAGAAAATAAATGTTGCAAGAGTGAATATGGCAAGGATCGGTATTTGGATAATTCAACTCTAGAAACGTTGGAAAGCGTGAAACCCGAGCAGCATATGAAGATTCTTCTAATTGATGCGCGCTCTTTGAAGTCGGAACGGTGCTTCAAATAAATGCGAAAATATTAAAAGAGTGACAATATGAGTTGAATTTCAATAATTCTTTGGCAATGTGAATTCTGAAATTTTCCAGGTCATGAGAAGTGGGAACAAAATAAATGAGTGGAGGTCTGGTATTTAAATAAGTAGAAGCTTCTTTTAAGAATACATATATATATATATACATAATCTTTTTATAATATATCTTTATAATATATATATATATAGTTACAATTGCTTCACATCACGACACGAATAGTGTCATCGTAAGAAAGACCATTTTAACGATCAGCCCTGTGGATGCTGATCAGGTGAGGCGTCAGCGACCTCAGAGCTTGTCAACAAACTTGGCGACCATTTGGCGACTTTGGCGACACAATGGATAATGCTGGAAACTTCGAGATTTTCACGATCCATCCAATAGGAACTGGGATACGCCCACATACGCCCTGATTGGCACAGAAGGTTCTCGGCCCGCCTCCCGGAACTATAAAAGGCCGGAACTCTCAAGCAAGTCATTATCGAGAATTATAGTCGCAGTCACCGACAATTAACAAGTCTTCGAGAGAATAGCGAAACAAAAGTGGAGTGCCAGCGTTGTGTGGAGCGAGTGCTGAACTGCTGCGTGCCGAGTCCTGTTGTCTATGGGGGAAGCAGCGCCATATCTTGTGTGTAGTAGCCAGTTGTGAGAAGTAGCGAGTCAGCAGCTAAAGCGGGGCGACAGTGAGAAGTTCAGCCGTTGGAAAGACCGTTCTGTCTAGCCGCTTTGTGTGCTGCGGTCGATTACTACTTGTCGACTACTATCTGTCTTAGTGTGCTGTCTTGTGTTCGTCTTGACTGTAAATATTTGTCATCTGTGTACTAGTGTTCTTCGTGTAAATAAACGTCGTTGTTTTCTACTGAAGCCTACTGATTGTGCTCTCACACCATACACCCACACACCCACTTCAAGCGAAACCGGCTGTGAAATCCGTACAATATATATATATATATATATATCTTTGTGTGTGTGTGTGCATTACAACAGACATCGTGATCTCAAATTTAAAGGGAAAATACGTGTTTGGAAATAAATGCATGTTTTCTTTTGTCACCATATCTAAATAAATTAGTATTGCTAATTAACAAAGTAATTAGTAGTAATAAGCAAAAATAAATTTGTAGTACTGAATTCAGTGTCTTTATAGGTTTGTTTTAGCTTGTTGCCGTACTTAAATCCTGCAATGAATATACAGAAAGTGCATGGAACACAAAGGAGACCCAAGATGAACAAAAATTCTTTGTTATATTAAGAGTTTTGAAATTTGATGACCAGTTTTTTTATTTATTTAATTTTTTTTCAGTCCTTCGTTTTTTATGGAATATATTGGTGGATATATTGTCTAAACGTTTTAATCCTTATGCATATCTGACTACTGATAAAAAGTTTGTTTTATTCAGAGGAAATTTGTCATTCCGGCTACATATGCTCATAACAGCTGCCAAATATGGATTAAAATTTTGGATTTTCTTCGGTAATAAATCAAGTTTCGTGTGGAATATTCATCCATAGAAGTCCAAGAAATAAACCATTTGAGGAGAATCAGATTTTTATTGCTGTTCTTGTTTTATTTTATTGTTTTATGGCACATAGAATAACATATGGCAATTTCTCTTTCTCTTATGCACTAGGAGAGTCCACGGGAGGTACTTCGCAGTTGAGGATGAGAAGCTTCCGGCATGGTGGTTGGTTCTCGCTTCTCCCATCGATGATCGAGCTGGTGATGGCCCTTAGGACTCAATTACAGTACCCACCAGATTTGCTGTTGCGGCAGTCGGGTCATTCAAATATTTCCGTGTGCCTTCCATAGAGGCTGAGAAGCCAGTTTTATGGTATATTCTTTGACAGATGTTATTAAAATGAAAAATAATTATGACTGAAACAATGAGAAGAAACAGTTTCCATTCCTCCTGAATAATTTCAAATTAAAAACAATAAAGTTTTTTCATCTTCTTTTATGTCCATTAAGGATACTCTCTGCTTATGATATACATATTCAAAAGAAATAAAAGTTTTATTATTCAAAATGCACTAAATTTTGAAAAAAAAAATTAAACACTCCAGAATATAAAAGAATTCTCAAGCAATCATGATTTTAATTCTGTAAGAAATACTGTAGACACCGTAAATGATTTCATGCTATACTTGTAGAAGAAAAACTAACATGGGGCCAGCAGTTGTACTTTCGAATTCTTTGATAGTTCATCAATGAATGCTCACATAATATTTCTAGCAGCAAATTCTAAATGTAAACCAAAATCACAAAGAAAACGTCCTTTTTATCCGAGCTCTTATGGCATTAATACTAAGCCATATTTGTAGAAGAAATATGCTTGCATGTCAAGAATCAATAGATAAATTTAGTGAAAAATGCGCAAGGGCAGTTAAAAGACTATAAATGCTACAACTGAAAAATACACAGCTTCTGGATGCACAAGCAGGATGTTCTCTCTGTATGTCAGACAATAAATTCCAACATTTATACGTGAAGTGTGGATGAATGCATATTCCAGTTGCATTCGAATCAAATATGTACAAAATGCATTTCTACAGTTGCTCAGGGAAGAAAATTGCTTCAAATATAGTCAAAAGCTGGAAACTTCGCTTATATATTGGCATAAACATAGAAAAGAAGGTAGAAAGAAAAGGGTACAAGAAGTAATTTTAATGTATTTTAATCATTGTTATTGTTTTATATTGAAGATATTTGATAAATGTGACCAAAATTGCTTGATACTAGATTCCTTTTGTGTAAGAAAAGGATTTTCTGATATTTTAATATTTATTTCTTAACTTTTTGAATTAAATATGAATAAATATGCATAAAAAACATTGTGTTTTATTTCAAATATTTTCTCAAAGACAAAAAAAAATTGTTCTATTAAGTTTATTCAAAAAATGGAAAATGAAAGCACTGTTAATAGTAATTAAAATAAGAGGCATTGAGTACACTTGAACCCGAACACAGTGCATGTGTATTTGAAATAACCATAGCGGCTAAGTTAAGTTATTTTGATCTAATGTCTTATCATAGTGCCTATATCTAAACTGTATCTAACAATTTTATTTTGAATGGATAACAAATAGTTGGAAATCTTCTAAATTTCTGAAAACGATTGTTTGTTCCAAAGTGTTTTTACTACAATCAAATAATTTCAAGTTTGGACAACATAATCAAATCATAAAATTGCTTGATAAATAATTTTATTTACATTTTATAATTTTTATTACAGACTTTTTTGAAGTTATAAAAATAGAATGTATATCATGTATGATCTTAATAAATAATTTTATTTAAATTTAATAATTTATATTGAAGACTTCTTTTGAAGTTATAAAAATGAAATATACATCATATATAAAATTGTGTGATTTCTCCACAGAGGTTCAAAGCTTTCTCAATAAACTTGACAATCGGATTAAAGATTTGGGAATTTCAACCCAGAATTAAACATATTTAATTTATTTGCACAAAAATACTACCATTTATAGAGAAGTAATTATTATGCAGGTTTATTAATTCAGGAATAACGATATTTTTCACGTTTTCTGTTAAAAAATATAATAAATATTTAAATCTGAAGCGATATTTGCTGACCTATTTATAAATAATAATACTTATTCTTTTTCCATTCCATTAATCAATACCATTGTCAGTCTACAATATATAATTCAATTAGAATTCTTTATTTTCAGTTCTTTTTCTGTAAATTTCTCTTGCTTTAGCATGTTTTGTTCCTGAATTCCTTTCCTGATTGATGTTGTTTCATGTTTTAAAAAATAGTTTATAACTTGTCTATAAAGTTTCCAAAAGTTACTTAAACAGAATAATTACAAAAGGATGAACACTGCCAGTATCCAAATGGGTTATTTCATAGCGCTGAATTGAAAGAAGAATTATTTCTTATACTGTCTAGTTATTTTCTTAATGAACATTGTGTAATAATAAGATACACTAGAAAGTTAATTTTAATATTCATCATAACATGACATTTCAAATATTGATCATAAATGTCAGAATAATTATATGCTGGATGTATTCTACGCTTTTCTCCAACTGACATCCAAATAAAGACTGGTTTCTCGAGAAGAATCTACGTGAAGCCACACCCTCCACATGTATTTTAAAGTTTTGTCAGTTTAGTTTAGTTGTATTAATATCCCGTTTTAAAGCAACACTATGGCTATTCTGGGACGGATCTCTTAGTTTAGAACAAGGTTAGATTACGACACTTGAGCAGGCACCCCCTCCAAACTTCCACTGTCTGTGGTGAAAGCTTATAAGCCAATTAATGGCGATGCTACCAGAGCAATTGCTTTTGTATCGTGGTCAAGTTACTGGACAGCGAACCAGAAGGTCCCGGGTTCTATCCTCGCTCATACCAATCCGCTACATGATCAAAAGAAATTGATTTCCGTTATCATGAATCTTCGATCCATGGAGAGTTGGTATGTAATGTCAGTAGGGCCATCACCACAAAATATTGACAGTTCTTTTTATTTTTCAATAGTTTATTATGTAAATATCTATGAATCAAAAAATAATTAAAATTCTATAAATCTAATCTATCAGTTTCTTTTAATTACACTAAAATATTCTTATTAACCTATATAACCTACATTTTATATTTTAGAATTCAATCTTATTATTTCTCAGATTTTTTTACTTGAAGGAAGTTCAAACATAACGATTAAACCATAGTTATCGATCTCCTCACTCTCCAAACATATAAATGTACCTTTTGTGAGTCTTTCCACTTCAAAACAACTGTATTTGAAGTGCCTTTCTTATTGAGTGTATCTCTCAATATTGATCCAGGATCGAAAAGAAAAGCTCAAACTTTTCAAATTTTCGGCTTTTCACAAGCAGAAGAAAACTAGAACAAAAAAGGATATTTTCACTCCTTTTTTTTTTTTTTTTCCAGTTTTGAATTACATTTTTTTTTTCTTCTTTTTTTTGCCTGGAAGCCGTTTTTCTAGTTGTCAAGTGCTCTTTCTTTCATTTCGTTGCAGATTATAGAGGCGTGGATGATACCCATACAAAAAAACAACAATATTCAATCTGAGAAGGAATCTTGAAACAGAAACTTCAATTTGAATTCTTGCTGTAAAAAGAGAGGAAAAAAAAATAACGAAAGCATAAAAGGCGGAAATTTTATTTAGCATTTGATGTTCGAGTTTACAATTCAATTTTCTAATTCAATATTTGGTGACAAAATATTTATAAGGATGCCATAAATTCATTTTAAGGAGAAAAAAAAATTAAAAAAATTTGAAAGCTGGAAAAAAATTTTAACTGAAAAAAAAATTCGATATAAAAATAGAATTATATGCGCTTTGCTCATATAAATGTGCCAATGAATTAAAATTATCCTAATATACTCAGCTAGAAATAAAAGCCATTTTATATAACTCAATTTTTTATAAATTTAGAAATTCATAATTGCCATTTCATTCATTTCATTTCTAATAATGATTTCATATTATCCTTTATATAAATAAGATAGATGTATCTTTGCGTTTCATTAATATGTTTAATTTATTTTATTTTTATTACTAATGTTTGTTCATTTTATAATTGCAGAATAAATTGTATGCATATTTTAAAGAAACAATCAAAATTATCAATAATATTTTGTTTGTTTTTTAATCCTTTTTTCACTTGACTTTACTAATGAGCAGCGCATCAAAAAATTTACTCCAAAAATAAATATGATGCAGAATTTCTAAAAAAATACGGAAAAAATTATAATCTCTCTTCTCGTGTTGATGACAGTTAAATTTCCTTAAAAATATGCTATGCCTAATAAGTTATATATATTAATATGCATATGCTGCTTGTCATTGTCAACTACCTAATTCGCTAAGAATATTAATTGTTTTTAATTTCAACTAAATCTTTTATGCATAACTTGATGCTAATCAGAGATTAAAGCAGTGCTTGCTTATAACTTAACACTAACTTAGTACGGTATTATTAACTACACTATTGTCTTCACGAATCTTCAGAAGGGAATATGTCTCATGATGTCATAGTGCCATTAAAAATTTAAGTGTGTGATGATTCTATTTTAAATTCCTAGTCATTTTAATCAGTGCCTGCTTATAACTTAATACTAT
Organism: Argiope bruennichi; assembly: GCF_947563725.1. NCBI lineage: Eukaryota > Metazoa > Arthropoda > Arachnida > Araneae > Araneidae > Argiope > Argiope bruennichi. The sequence continues at coordinate 39,510,335 of NC_079152.1, read as the reverse complement.
CTTATAATACTATTATTAACTAGACTATTGTCTTCATGAATCTTTAAAAGGAAGCAATGTCTCATAATGTCAAAGTGCCTTTAAAAATTTTAATGTGTGAGGAATCTATTTTAAATTGCTACTTATTTGAAGCAGTGCTTTCTTATAACTTAATACTACCCTACTGCACTATTTTAATTACATTATTGTCATCAGGAATCTTCAGTAGGGACTAATGTCTCATGATGTCAAAGTGCCCTTAAAAATTTAAATGTCTGATGAATCTATTTTAAATTGCTAATTATTTAAAGCAGTGACTTATTCCAACCAACTACAATATTAATAACTACACTATTGTCTTCATGAATCTTTAAAAGGAAGTAATGTCTCATGATGTCAAAGTGCCTTTAAAAATTGTAATGCGTGATGAATCTATTTTAAATTGCTACTTATTTAAAGCAGTGCTTTCTTAAAACTTAAGACTACATTACAACACAATTATTAACTAGACTATTGTCTTCATGAATCTTCAGATGGGAGAATGTCTCATGATGTCAAAGTGCCATTAAAAATTTAAGTGTATGATGAAGCTATTTTAAATTGCTAGTTATTTAAAGCAGTGCTTGCTTTTAACTTAACATTATTTTACTATATTATTATTAACTACACTTTTGTTTCCATGAAACTTCGGAAGGAAGTAATGTGCCATGATGTCAAAGTGACATTAAAAATTTAAGTATATGATGAATCCATTTTATTGCCTTATGATGTGATGAAACTTAATTTTTAAAAGGAAGTAATGTCTCATGATGTCAAAGTGCCTTTAAAAATTGTAATGCGTGATGAATCTATTTTAAATTGCTACTTATTTAAAGCAGTGCTTTCTTAAAACTTAAGACTACATTACAACACAATTATTAACTAGACTATTGTCTTCATGAATCTTCAGATGGGAGAATGTCTCATGATGTCAAAGTGCCATTAAAAATTTAAGTGTATGATGAAGCTATTTTAAATTGCTAGTTATTTAAAGCAGTGCTTGCTTTTAACTTAACATTATTTTACTATATTATTATTAACTACACTTTTGTTTCCATGAAACTTCGGAAGGAAGTAATGTGCCATGATGTCAAAGTGACATTAAAAATTTAAGTATATGATGAATCCATTTTATTGCCTTATGATGTGATGAAACTTAATTTTTAAAAGGAAGTAATGTCTCATGATGTCAAAGTGCCTTTAAAAATTGTAATGCGTGATGAATCTATTTTAAATTGCTACTTATTTAAAGCAGTGCTTTCTTAAAACTTAAGACTACATTACAACACAATTATTAACTAGACTATTGTCTTCATGAATCTTCAGATGGGAGAATGTCTCATGATGTCAAAGTGCCATTAAAAATTTAAGTGTATGATGAAGCTATTTTAAATTGCTAGTTATTTAAAGCAGTGCTTGCTTTTAACTTAACATTATTTTACTATATTATTATTAACTACACTTTTGTTTCCATGAAACTTCGGAAGGAAGTAATGTGCCATGATGTCAAAGTGACATTAAAAATTTAAGTATATGATGAATCCATTTTATTGCCTTATGATGTGATGAAACTTAATTTTTAAAAGGAAGTAATGTCTCATGATGTCAAAGTGCCTTTAAAAATTGTAATGCGTGATGAATCTATTTTAAATTGCTACTTATTTAAAGCAGTGCTTTCTTAAAACTTAAGACTACATTACAACACAATTATTAACTAGACTATTGTCTTCATGAATCTTCAGATGGGAGAATGTCTCATGATGTCAAAGTGCCATTAAAAATTTAAGTGTATGATGAAGCTATTTTAAATTGCTAGTTATTTAAAGCAGTGCTTGCTTTTAACTTAACATTATTTTACTATATTATTATTAACTACACTTTTGTTTCCATGAAACTTCGGAAGGAAGTAATGTGCCATGATGTCAAAGTGACATTAAAAATTTAAGTATATGATGAATCCATTTTATTGCCTTATGATGTGATGAAACTTAATTTTTAAAAGGAAGTAATGTCTCATGATGTCAAAGTGCCTTTAAAAATTGTAATGCGTGATGAATCTATTTTAAATTGCTACTTATTTAAAGCAGTGCTTTCTTAAAACTTAAGACTACATTACAACACAATTATTAACTAGACTATTGTCTTCATGAATCTTCAGATGGGAGAATGTCTCATGATGTCAAAGTGCCATTAAAAATTTAAGTGTATGATGAAGCTATTTTAAATTGCTAGTTATTTAAAGCAGTGCTTGCTTTTAACTTAACATTATTTTACTATATTATTATTAACTACACTTTTGTTTCCATGAAACTTCGGAAGGAAGTAATGTGCCATGATGTCAAAGTGACATTAAAAATTTAAGTATATGATGAATCCATTTTATTGCCTTATGATGTGATGAAACTTAATTTGTTATTCCTCACGTAAATTCGGCAGTTAATAAGTAGAATCTTTCTTTCTTAATTTCCAAAAGTGGAAGATCTGAGTGTTATCAATTTCATAGACAATTAAGGTAAACACGATGACGAAATAACTACGAAAATTGATTTTGAAATGAAAAATTTCTAAAATGGAGCTATTGAGTTGTGAAGTACAGCTGGAAACAACTGTAATTCGTTTATAAAAACTGATGCTGAAAGAGGAATTTATTCACTAATAAAATAAGTAACTGCCACACTTTTTACTAAGAATTACTTAAATCCAGCCAGTTTTAAATATATGGTGATCCAAACATATTAACATTTTTGTGATGATTGAACCTAGAGTTGAAATAACAAAACGGTGCTTCAGCAGGAGCATAATTGTTGAATAACTATTCTTTCAGCCGAACAGAAATTACAAATATTCTTTAAACGCTTTAATTCGAATGCTACATTTTTTACACTCACACAGTAGGAAAAAAAGAGTCAGAATTATATGTGGTCAGATTTGACTAATCGTTTTAATCATGCCAACTTGAATTCGAAACTTCAGAAACCATGAAATAAACTCTGGATGATAATTTCGAAAAATAGAAAAATCCGTTGTATTATTGAAACATTAAAATTACTAAAAATTAGAATTAGGCATTAAATGATGTGACTAGATATATTTAATCTGTCTTACTTATAACAACTGAATATAAGTGATTATAATGTCTTAAAAAAATCACTAAGTAGATCAAAAGTTCACATCATCAAATACAAAAATTTACTGAGCTCGAAAAATTATTATTCTCTTTTTGGTAGAAAGCTAGATCTGGAAGGGAAAGAGAATTTTTAGGCTAATTTCTTCGAGTGTCCAAGAAAATTCTTACAATTTTCAAGAAAAAAAGAAAAGATTAAATATTCTCAGAATATCAGATTTTCAGATCTTCTAAACATGATTTATAAATAATATAAATTTTATTATTTTATTAAGCTACTGTTTAGCCGATGATACATTTATTAATATACAGCAATTGTTGCTCCATCATTGTTGCAATTAAAAATTATATTTAGTTTCTACAACAATGTTAATTTCCTTTAGACTTTTTTATATAAGATAAGATGAATAAATTTATATTTAATTCTTACTGAATGAAATCATTTCGGATGCATTATTAAGCAACAAAGATTGATTTTTCAGAGCATTTTTCTATAAAAAAAAAGATTTTAAAAATTATTGAGAAAGCAGTGCTACTATTATTACAGAAGATAAATTTTATAATCAATATATTTCTCACCTATTGAAAACTGTTATTTCTTTTTAATTAAAATCCATTCTTATCCTCAAACACACACATCACATATATATATACTTATACTTGTGTATATGTGTGTATATATACATGTGCGTGCTTGCGTGTGTATATGTGTAGAACCGGTGACAGTTGAAATGGGAACTTTCTGCGTCGCGCTCATGAAAAGCATATGTTTGTTAGAGGAATTTTTATACATTTGCTTGGAAGGATGTGCTGATTTTACCTCATTTATGTTCAGTTAAATAGAGTCGGTATTCTTATATAAATTATTCGATAATTATATTATTATTCATTTTATACATCCTCTTAACTAATATTACTTTATATCAATGCCATTGTTTAGCAAAATAACGTCATTTTTTTATTTAAAAAATAACAATAAAAAAGTAGTACGGGAGGATTTAACTAGATTTAATAAAACTAAATTTTTTTGAAAATAATTGGTAAATAGTAGAGATTTAAATAAATGCACGAGGATAGTGCATTAATTTCTTGTCTCGAAAATTGTAATGAGAAACCATTTTCCCAAAAAAAGTGAAATGAAATTGTACTAAGAAAATAAAATTTGCAGACTCACTGACACAATTACACCAATGATTCTATCGTCATTGTTGCAGAGATAATTGTAAAGTCTTTCTATTCATTCGTTTTACTTTTCTAAATCAATTACATTAGCAGCGAAACAAATTTCTCTCAATAAAAAAAAATCGAAATTCTTTACCAACGCAGCAGTTTTTAAGAATACACTCAATAAATAACGCCACTTTAAACTTTAATTTAAAGCAGTAAAACTAGCTTATAAAAAAGAAATAATTAACATACTATTCATTGTCGGCTTTCCCGGTTTTAAAAATGAAATCTGCTAAATATTTTAAAAGATCTAGTTTTAGTTTTGCAAAGAAATACATAAGTGAATTGCAATTCTGAGTTTTATTTAATTTGCTGTTAACATAATCGATGTTAGTTTAATTATATAATAATAAAAAACAAGACAGGCCTTATTTTGAATCAATTAATGCTACATTTTAAAAGTGTTCCCAAAAAAATAAATTCGCTTAACTTAAGAAATAATTAATTCATTGATGAAAAATTCGCGTCATTTTAACATTTGCTAATTCAGTTTTTTGGGGGGTATCAATTTACAAATTTAGACTTGTTTATTGTAAAAGTAAAAACAGGAAATTCATTTTCTAGAGATTAAAATGAATATCTCTTGAAAATTGATACAATTTTTCTATTCTCAGAGTACTTTCTTTTCTTTTATAATTCCAAAAGGATTTTTATTTCGAACACGATGGTTTCTTTAATAATTGTTGAAGGTATTGTTTAAAAAATTTAGAAGCGTTAAATATATCGCTTACTTGTGTACACTTATTTGGTAAATTTGTAATTTGTAAATAAATATATGTGTAGAGGTTATTTAAGTAAGAACTAACCATTATATAACGAATAAGTCATTTTTAAATTAATTGTTACATTTCTATTTTTGCTGTTATTTTGCATTTCTGGTCTGATCACCAACTTGGTACCAAGAACGAAATAAGCTGAAAGCTAATTATTAATAAATATATACCATTAGTTTGTAATTCACGCGGAATAGTGTAATGCAAAAATAATAATAATATATCTAAACATCAAACGAAAAAATAATCTTCTGTTTGCTTTCTTGTCTTTCATTATATCAAATTTTTTATAGGAGGTAATTCCGAAACTGTTCGATAAACTGAAAAGTAAGTAAATGTCATGATTACAACAGGAATCAAATATTCTTACATTAGAACATCTAGCCGTATGTGCAAAACGTAACCACTACAGAGAATCCTTGCTACCAGATTAATAGTGCTACTGTGGTTTGATGAAATATGAATATTGTTACAAATCTGTAATGTTTCTTCCCATCACAGTTAATTCAATCACTGGAAAATCTGTTTAACGATCAGCTCTGTTGCATGCTGACCGGATGTCGAATCAACCTTGGCGACCATTTGGCGACGAATTTAGTGACATTCGTGACGAAACAGGTAATACCGGAATCTTCCAGAATTTTGATGATAGAGCCAATTGGAATCGAATTATTAGTGATTATTCTATAACCTTCTCTGTCCAGCTCCGGGTACTATAAAGGGCTGGTAGTCTCAAACTGCTGTCAGTCGTGAAACGAATCGTGTATTCAATCGCGGAAAGACTCAACGGCGAATAGTTGGCTATGTCTGGCGAAGAGCAAGCGTTGCGCGAAGCTCAAGTGTTTGCTGAATTGAGCTGTTTTCCGAATCCTGTTTACTGTAAAAGCAGCATCGAGTCTTGTGAGGAGTAGCCAGTCGTGTAGCAGTGAGTCGGCAGTTGGATAGAGCTAAAGCGAGGAGACATTGGAGAATTGCAGGGGTTTGGAGAGACTGTTGAGTGAAGCTACGTAGATTCTCTTCTCCTGCTGAATTCTGTCTGGCCGCTTTGCGTGCTGTGGTTGCTATTATTACCGATTACTTCTTATGGGCTACTGTTTGTTGTAGTGTGCTGCTGTGTATTATGTATGTTCGTCTCGGCTGTATATTTGTTGTCTGTGAATTCGTTTCTTCGTATTTAATAAAAGTTGTCGTTCTTTACTAAAGAACTGTTTCTTCATGGTCTAACAAATCGAAAGAACCCGGAAACAGTAACAATTACAATACCTAGCTTTATGTGCAAAAAATACAACAATTGCAGAGAATTTTTGCTAACAGATCAATAGTGCAATAGTGGTTTCATCAAATATGAATATTCACAATAGTACCTCAATATATTACATAAATACACTTTGTGAATAAAATAGAAGGCCACAAGATTTTTTTTAATAAATAAAGAGCATTGAATTTTTTTCAGCAAAATTTAATGATCAACACTTTAAAGGCTTATTTACAAACAGATAATTATATCTGAATTTTGAAAAAAAAATTGCAAATGAATTACCTTAAAAAATTAGTGTTAATTATATCATACTCTGTGAAAAAGTAGAAGGACAATTCTAAATATTGTAAATGAAAGTCTTTTTAACCAGGGATAACCTTCCGTAATTGGCTTTGATTATTTCAAAGATTTGGTTTGGCATAGAATCATATAAAATTTCAATTTCTGACTGACAAAATTTTCCCATGTTTCATTAAAATTTCTTTTCTCCGAAGTTAACTTGCAGATTCAAATGTGACTAGAAATCCTTGCATTTCTCTTAAACGCGACGAAAAATCCTTACCCATATATTCTTCACAATGGTGGGTTTTTAGCAGGTCAGAGCAAACTATTAATATTACTTGCTGTAAGCCAATTTTTTACCCCATTAGCTATGTGATTGATGCCCCATCACATTGAAGTACTCTGTCATTTCCACTTAGTTCAAAGCCATAGGGCAGGAAATATGAATTCAAAACTTCAGTTTGTACGATTTTGTTTATTAATTTATTCTAAATACAATGTATAAAAAAGAAAATTATAATAAATTATAAACATTCACTTCTAAAAATTAATGAAAGAATATGGAAAATTGCAGTTAATCTCCTAAATAAGTATATTTTCAAACAAATCACACAATAGTGAAAAGGTATTAAAGCATTAGAATATTATTCAATTCTTTTAGAGATTATCTCATTTAAATTCGTTAGACACATGATCTTCATGGCGCCGCTATTTCACTGAACCTATTTTTGGTCAAAATCTACAGTTAAGCATCCCATTTTAAGGATTATTACTTGCAATCATTCATCTAAAAACTACCTGCAATCATCTTAAAAACTATGAAGACGTGTCATTTAACAAATAAAAGTGCACCATTGTCAATCTTCCTTAGTTGTGGTTGGGTTTGCCTTTCTATAATATGGACTGGTGACTGTTGTCTAAGAGCAGAAAACGCATATAGAAGTCATAACCATAAAAATATAGAACAAAATGTGCTGCAACGGCTTCTTTAGGCTATGCTTTGTGCTTCTATATAATAACGGCTTCTTTATGATAACGCCTTCTTTATGCTACTTCTTATGCGGCTTCTTTATGCTTCTCTACTTCTTACTTTCTTAATTTCTCTACTTCTTTATTCTTTTTTATGATAACGGCTTCTTTATGCTTCTTTATGATAACAGCTTCTTTGTGCTTCTTTCGGATAACAGTTTCTTTATGCTTATTTTGGATAACAGCTTCTTTATACTGTTCTTTATGATAACGATTTCTTTATGCTATTCCTTATGCTTCTTTATTGTAACGACTTCTTTCTGCTATTTTATTTGCTTCTTTATGGTACTTTCAGATAATGGCTACTTTATAAAATTCTTGTGCTGTTTGGGAGCATATTAGATAATTAGAAATTAGATACACTAGCTCATCGCAGATTCTGTTTAGAAACAGCCATAATAAGGCTGATATCAAGAGCAAATGTATATAGAAAGCTTTATGAAAGAAGTTGCATGTTGAATATTCTGCAGTGTGAGTATTTTTCATATCGCGCAACTAAGAAGAACAGTTTTATCATGCAACTACACATCTCAGTTATGTAGAAGTCAATGAGGTCCTGTATTCTTTATTAATGAACTCAGAAATTTTGTTATTTGACTCAAGAAGATAAATAATTTATAAAGAAGCAGGTAATTAACAGGGCGGACTGGGAGTTCCTTGAATAGTGTCCATAAAAGAAATACATTGAGTAAATATCCTGTGTTTATGGATATGAATGTGTTTGAAAAGTCATTCTGACTTATAGGCCGACCCAAATAAAAGTAAATACTCAGTTGCATAGTATCAAAATTCTTAAACCAACATTATTTAATATTTCGCAAAAGTAATGATTGACTTTTATATGTTGCAAGACGATATATTCAATCTCCCGAATTTCAAATGGTTTAAATGAATTACATTTCATTTCAGAGAAGACTATTTTATATGCCGACTTGTGATTTTTTTTCAGGTTTCGACTAGATTTTGATGCTCTAACGTGACGAATATCTGCTTTTAACCCTACAACTGACTCTCCTGGGTCTCCGAATCTCTTTGATACAGCAATGACCCTTCTTGCCAAACGAATTCATAAATAACAACAATATTTAGAGTATAGGATATAACTTTTGTGTCCATATAACTGTTGGAGATTATCAGATATGGAACACAAAAACTTTTTTTATTCATTTGTTTTTATTTTTGTATGATTTACTTTATATATATTCGAGAGAAAATAAAGAATTGGGCATTGTTTAATTAGAAAAGAGAATTGGGCATTGTGTAATTAGAAAAGAGAATTGGATATAATTTATTAGAAAATTGTTGAATTTATTAATTGTTTTAATCAATAAAATTGTTTAATTGATTTAAAAATTGCTTATTTTTTTAAATTTTAATGAACAGTAATTTTACAATTCCATTGGATTTTTTTAGATTTTAATGATGAACCAATGTATTGAAATTTTAAATTTATGTTTATTTTACTTTGAGAAACAGTATATGGTTGCTTATACAAGAGCACGAAACTGCTCTTATATAAGCAGCTAATTTTAATACATTTAATCAAATTTATCCATCAATCTAAAATGAACAAAACAGAATACATCCGTATTGAATGTTCTTATCATCCAGCAATTAAACAATCAATGTTATTTTAAATTGACGAATAAAATTTTAAAAAAATACTAACAAAATCAATAAAACTTTAGAAACAACAAGGCATCTCATAAGAAAAATTATTCTATTTATTCAATTAAATCCTCACTTTTATCGAAAAATGTTTGATCTCTTCTGTTCCATGAACTCACAACTTTAGATCATATCAAACTTTAAAATAATTTCAGAGATGGAAGTGAATACAATTCATGATGACAATTACTATTAAAAAAAAAACTTTTTAACATTAGGTTTACCATGAGTTGGAATATACCTATTTCTACCAAAGGGGTTAAAATTACCTTTTTCTGTAACTAGAAAAAATATAAATTGACCTATCTATTATAAAGTTAAAATAGAAAAAAAAATCTTTTATATTTTTATTATATTTGTTGAGATGGTGTGATGAAAAAGCAGTTCCTCATTGTTTATTTACTAACAAAGAAGTGTTTATTTTCTTATCTAGGTCTTCAAGACCATCTATTCTTCTACCATCATCTTCTACCAAACATTGACTAACACGTCTTCTTACTGACAACCTATAATAGCTTCTATCTGACTGACTTCTTGCTTCTTATGTACACACATTTTACTAACACATACTTATTACTATATTTATACCTATATCTATGTGCGTTCCTATCAAGCCGTTACATATTTAAATATAAATGTATGTATTCTCAACAATATTTATTCGAATGGTCAAAATGACGTCATTGATAAAAATAGGTATATTATATACATTACATATACATTACACCGAAACTAAAAATGGAAAAAGATAAGATTCACAATTATGTGTCTTATAAATTAAAGTAAAATTAATTAAAATATTTTCATAAAATACATCAATTATTTTCTTGAAGAAAATTAACGAAAAGTTTTCTCAGAGGGGTCAAAATGACCCCATGATAAACCTAGTGTTGAATAATACTCTACATAAATAAAAAAAAACTCTGTAAATGGTGTTTTGGTGCTAAAACAGTTTTTAGATCAGACTTATCTATTAGTTAAGCCAGAAAATAATTTCGCACTTACGTATAAATCATCCTTTATTTTGATTGAATAATGAGCTTGTATGTATGTCAAACTTTAAAATAATCTCAGGAATGAAAGTGAATATAATTCATAATGGTAATTATTATGGAAAAAACAAAACTTTTGCTTAAATGATACTCTACAATACATACTCTTTAAATGATATTTTGATGTCATAATTTTTTTAGCTCTAACATTAATTTTTAATTCTATTGTTTACACCGGAGAAGAATTTTCCACTTATGTATTACTTCATCCTTTATTTTGACTGAATGAGACTCTCTTGAAATGTTTGACTTCTGCCTGAATATAATTTATTCTATTGCTAATAATTCAAATGCATTATTTAAATAATTTTTTTAACTCGAATGAAAATGAATTAATGTAAAAGGTTTTTAAATATCTTAATTTTAAAGAAAAACTTTTGTAATAACAAAAGTGCCCTTTTCCCTAAATCGAGCCAGTGGCTGGATATAAAAGACTGGTTCATCGATTTTCTTCACCATTTTAAACATTTAGATGTGCTAAACCATAAAAAAATTCTAGACTCTTTTGTGTGTGTGTGTGTGTGTGTGTCAAGAAATCAGCATGTTTTTACTTTATGCCATCAAATAGGGAAAAAATAATTCCCTTAATATATTTGGGTTTGGAATTTATTATTTTTATTTATTATAATAATTTTTGTGAAGAGTTTTGAGAATATGATGAACACGAAACGCAGGAGTAAAAGGATATTTTTATTGAAATCAAAATTCTGATTTTAAACATTCTCAAAAACAGCTCAAGGGAGTCGAGAAAGTTACAGTTGAAAGAAACAGCAAAAATATGCTAGATGCATTTTTTAAAAAATTTCTTGGTTATAAATAAGCGCAGAACCACAGAGATCCATTGCATAAAAATCTGAAATATGCAATCACATTTAGCAAAGGAAACATTTTAGCTGGAAATGCTACTAAGTCAACAATAATCAACAAATATGACAGCTAATTTCTTTCGCGATTTATTTCATATTTTTATTATATTTATAACATGGTAGATTTCAAAATAAAAAAGATAACATATTCGCATCAAAGCAAACTTGGAAACAGGGGGAAAGTATTCTTCTTGTAACTATTTTCGTTTTAAAAAGCAAGGAATGATTTTAAAAGAAAATAAAAATCAAAAAATAATAATTTTTTGATTTTTATTTTCCTTTAAAAATTGTAATGCGTGATGAATCTATTTTAAATTGCTACTTATTTAAAGCAGTGCTTTCTTAAAACTTAAGACTACATTACAACACAATTATTAACTAGACTATTGTCTTCATGAATCTTCAGATGGGAGAATGTCTCATGATGTCAAAGTGCCATTAAAAATTTAAGTGTATGATGAAGCTATTTTAAATTGCTAGTTATTTAAAGCAGTGCTTGCTTTTAACTTAACATTATTTTACTATATTATTATTAACTACACTTTTGTTTCCATGAAACTTCGGAAGGAAGTAATGTGCCATGATGTCAAAGTGACATTAAAAATTTAAGTATATGATGAATCCATTTTATTGCCTTATGATGTGATGAAACTTAATTTTTAAAAGGAAGTAATGTCTCATGATGTCAAAGTGCCTTTAAAAATTGTAATGCGTGATGAATCTATTTTAAATTGCTACTTATTTAAAGCAGTGCTTTCTTAAAACTTAAGACTACATTACAACACAATTATTAACTAGACTATTGTCTTCATGAATCTTCAGATGGGAGAATGTCTCATGATGTCAAAGTGCCATTAAAAATTTAAGTGTATGATGAAGCTATTTTAAATTGCTAGTTATTTAAAGCAGTGCTTGCTTTTAACTTAACATTATTTTACTATATTATTATTAACTACACTTTTGTTTCCATGAAACTTCGGAAGGAAGTAATGTGCCATGATGTCAAAGTGACATTAAAAATTTAAGTATATGATGAATCCATTTTATTGCCTTATGATGTGATGAAACTTAATTTGTTATTCCTCACGTAAATTCGGCAGTTAATAAGTAGAATCTTTCTTTCTTAATTTCCAAAAGTGGAAGATCTGAGTGTTATCAATTTCATAGACAATTAAGGTAAACACGATGACGAAATAACTACGAAAATTGATTTTGAAATGAAAAATTTCTAAAATGGAGCTATTGAGTTGTGAAGTACAGCTGGAAACAACTGTAATTCGTTTATAAAAACTGATGCTGAAAGAGGAATTTATTCACTAATAAAATAAGTAACTGCCACACTTTTTACTAAGAATTACTTAAATCCAGCCAGTTTTAAATATATGGTGATCCAAACATATTAACATTTTTGTGATGATTGAACCTAGAGTTGAAATAACAAAACGGTGCTTCAGCAGGAGCATAATTGTTGAATAACTATTCTTTCAGCCGAACAGAAATTACAAATATTCTTTAAACGCTTTAATTCGAATGCTACATTTTTTACACTCACACAGTAGGAAAAAAAGAGTCAGAATTATATGTGGTCAGATTTGACTAATCGTTTTAATCATGCCAACTTGAATTCGAAACTTCAGAAACCATGAAATAAACTCTGGATGATAATTTCGAAAAATAGAAAAATCCGTTGTATTATTGAAACATTAAAATTACTAAAAATTAGAATTAGGCATTAAATGATGTGACTAGATATATTTAATCTGTCTTACTTATAACAACTGAATATAAGTGATTATAATGTCTTAAAAAAATCACTAAGTAGATCAAAAGTTCACATCATCAAATACAAAAATTTACTGAGCTCGAAAAATTATTATTCTCTTTTTGGTAGAAAGCTAGATCTGGAAGGGAAAGAGAATTTTTAGGCTAATTTCTTCGAGTGTCCAAGAAAATTCTTACAATTTTCAAGAAAAAAAGAAAAGATTAAATATTCTCAGAATATCAGATTTTCAGATCTTCTAAACATGATTTATAAATAATATAAATTTTATTATTTTATTAAGCTACTGTTTAGCCGATGATACATTTATTAATATACAGCAATTGTTGCTCCATCATTGTTGCAATTAAAAATTATATTTAGTTTCTACAACAATGTTAATTTCCTTTAGACTTTTTTATATAAGATAAGATGAATAAATTTATATTTAATTCTTACTGAATGAAATCATTTCGGATGCATTATTAAGCAACAAAGATTGATTTTTCAGAGCATTTTTCTATAAAAAAAAAGATTTTAAAAATTATTGAGAAAGCAGTGCTACTATTATTACAGAAGATAAATTTTATAATCAATATATTTCTCACCTATTGAAAACTGTTATTTCTTTTTAATTAAAATCCATTCTTATCCTCAAACACACACATCACATATATATATACTTATACTTGTGTATATGTGTGTATATATACATGTGCGTGCTTGCGTGTGTATATGTGTAGAACCGGTGACAGTTGAAATGGGAACTTTCTGCGTCGCGCTCATGAAAAGCATATGTTTGTTAGAGGAATTTTTATACATTTGCTTGGAAGGATGTGCTGATTTTACCTCATTTATGTTCAGTTAAATAGAGTCGGTATTCTTATATAAATTATTCGATAATTATATTATTATTCATTTTATACATCCTCTTAACTAATATTACTTTATATCAATGCCATTGTTTAGCAAAATAACGTCATTTTTTTATTTAAAAAATAACAATAAAAAAGTAGTACGGGAGGATTTAACTAGATTTAATAAAACTAAATTTTTTTGAAAATAATTGGTAAATAGTAGAGATTTAAATAAATGCACGAGGATAGTGCATTAATTTCTTGTCTCGAAAATTGTAATGAGAAACCATTTTCCCAAAAAAAGTGAAATGAAATTGTACTAAGAAAATAAAATTTGCAGACTCACTGACACAATTACACCAATGATTCTATCGTCATTGTTGCAGAGATAATTGTAAAGTCTTTCTATTCATTCGTTTTACTTTTCTAAATCAATTACATTAGCAGCGAAACAAATTTCTCTCAATAAAAAAAAATCGAAATTCTTTACCAACGCAGCAGTTTTTAAGAATACACTCAATAAATAACGCCACTTTAAACTTTAATTTAAAGCAGTAAAACTAGCTTATAAAAAAGAAATAATTAACATACTATTCATTGTCGGCTTTCCCGGTTTTAAAAATGAAATCTGCTAAATATTTTAAAAGATCTAGTTTTAGTTTTGCAAAGAAATACATAAGTGAATTGCAATTCTGAGTTTTATTTAATTTGCTGTTAACATAATCGATGTTAGTTTAATTATATAATAATAAAAAACAAGACAGGCCTTATTTTGAATCAATTAATGCTACATTTTAAAAGTGTTCCCAAAAAAATAAATTCGCTTAACTTAAGAAATAATTAATTCATTGATGAAAAATTCGCGTCATTTTAACATTTGCTAATTCAGTTTTTTGGGGGGTATCAATTTACAAATTTAGACTTGTTTATTGTAAAAGTAAAAACAGGAAATTCATTTTCTAGAGATTAAAATGAATATCTCTTGAAAATTGATACAATTTTTCTATTCTCAGAGTACTTTCTTTTCTTTTATAATTCCAAAAGGATTTTTATTTCGAACACGATGGTTTCTTTAATAATTGTTGAAGGTATTGTTTAAAAAATTTAGAAGCGTTAAATATATCGCTTACTTGTGTACACTTATTTGGTAAATTTGTAATTTGTAAATAAATATATGTGTAGAGGTTATTTAAGTAAGAACTAACCATTATATAACGAATAAGTCATTTTTAAATTAATTGTTACATTTCTATTTTTGCTGTTATTTTGCATTTCTGGTCTGATCACCAACTTGGTACCAAGAACGAAATAAGCTGAAAGCTAATTATTAATAAATATATACCATTAGTTTGTAATTCACGCGGAATAGTGTAATGCAAAAATAATAATAATATATCTAAACATCAAACGAAAAAATAATCTTCTGTTTGCTTTCTTGTCTTTCATTATATCAAATTTTTTATAGGAGGTAATTCCGAAACTGTTCGATAAACTGAAAAGTAAGTAAATGTCATGATTACAACAGGAATCAAATATTCTTACATTAGAACATCTAGCCGTATGTGCAAAACGTAACCACTACAGAGAATCCTTGCTACCAGATTAATAGTGCTACTGTGGTTTGATGAAATATGAATATTGTTACAAATCTGTAATGTTTCTTCCCATCACAGTTAATTCAATCACTGGAAAATCTGTTTAACGATCAGCTCTGTTGCATGCTGACCGGATGTCGAATCAACCTTGGCGACCATTTGGCGACGAATTTAGTGACATTCGTGACGAAACAGGTAATACCGGAATCTTCCAGAATTTTGATGATAGAGCCAATTGGAATCGAATTATTAGTGATTATTCTATAACCTTCTCTGTCCAGCTCCGGGTACTATAAAGGGCTGGTAGTCTCAAACTGCTGTCAGTCGTGAAACGAATCGTGTATTCAATCGCGGAAAGACTCAACGGCGAATAGTTGGCTATGTCTGGCGAAGAGCAAGCGTTGCGCGAAGCTCAAGTGTTTGCTGAATTGAGCTGTTTTCCGAATCCTGTTTACTGTAAAAGCAGCATCGAGTCTTGTGAGGAGTAGCCAGTCGTGTAGCAGTGAGTCGGCAGTTGGATAGAGCTAAAGCGAGGAGACATTGGAGAATTGCAGGGGTTTGGAGAGACTGTTGAGTGAAGCTACGTAGATTCTCTTCTCCTGCTGAATTCTGTCTGGCCGCTTTGCGTGCTGTGGTTGCTATTATTACCGATTACTTCTTATGGGCTACTGTTTGTTGTAGTGTGCTGCTGTGTATTATGTATGTTCGTCTCGGCTGTATATTTGTTGTCTGTGAATTCGTTTCTTCGTATTTAATAAAAGTTGTCGTTCTTTACTAAAGAACTGTTTCTTCATGGTCTAACAAATCGAAAGAACCCGGAAACAGTAACAATTACAATACCTAGCTTTATGTGCAAAAAATACAACAATTGCAGAGAATTTTTGCTAACAGATCAATAGTGCAATAGTGGTTTCATCAAATATGAATATTCACAATAGTACCTCAATATATTACATAAATACACTTTGTGAATAAAATAGAAGGCCACAAGATTTTTTTTAATAAATAAAGAGCATTGAATTTTTTTCAGCAAAATTTAATGATCAACACTTTAAAGGCTTATTTACAAACAGATAATTATATCTGAATTTTGAAAAAAAAATTGCAAATGAATTACCTTAAAAAATTAGTGTTAATTATATCATACTCTGTGAAAAAGTAGAAGGACAATTCTAAATATTGTAAATGAAAGTCTTTTTAACCAGGGATAACCTTCCGTAATTGGCTTTGATTATTTCAAAGATTTGGTTTGGCATAGAATCATATAAAATTTCAATTTCTGACTGACAAAATTTTCCCATGTTTCATTAAAATTTCTTTTCTCCGAAGTTAACTTGCAGATTCAAATGTGACTAGAAATCCTTGCATTTCTCTTAAACGCGACGAAAAATCCTTACCCATATATTCTTCACAATGGTGGGTTTTTAGCAGGTCAGAGCAAACTATTAATATTACTTGCTGTAAGCCAATTTTTTACCCCATTAGCTATGTGATTGATGCCCCATCACATTGAAGTACTCTGTCATTTCCACTTAGTTCAAAGCCATAGGGCAGGAAATATGAATTCAAAACTTCAGTTTGTACGATTTTGTTTATTAATTTATTCTAAATACAATGTATAAAAAAGAAAATTATAATAAATTATAAACATTCACTTCTAAAAATTAATGAAAGAATATGGAAAATTGCAGTTAATCTCCTAAATAAGTATATTTTCAAACAAATCACACAATAGTGAAAAGGTATTAAAGCATTAGAATATTATTCAATTCTTTTAGAGATTATCTCATTTAAATTCGTTAGACACATGATCTTCATGGCGCCGCTATTTCACTGAACCTATTTTTGGTCAAAATCTACAGTTAAGCATCCCATTTTAAGGATTATTACTTGCAATCATTCATCTAAAAACTACCTGCAATCATCTTAAAAACTATGAAGACGTGTCATTTAACAAATAAAAGTGCACCATTGTCAATCTTCCTTAGTTGTGGTTGGGTTTGCCTTTCTATAATATGGACTGGTGACTGTTGTCTAAGAGCAGAAAACGCATATAGAAGTCATAACCATAAAAATATAGAACAAAATGTGCTGCAACGGCTTCTT
Organism: Argiope bruennichi; assembly: GCF_947563725.1. Lineage (NCBI taxonomy): Eukaryota > Metazoa > Arthropoda > Arachnida > Araneae > Araneidae > Argiope > Argiope bruennichi. Next base: position 39,492,721 of record NC_079152.1, on the reverse strand, counting down.
TAGGCTATGCTTTGTGCTTCTATATAATAACGGCTTCTTTATGATAACGCCTTCTTTATGCTACTTCTTATGCGGCTTCTTTATGCTTCTCTACTTCTTACTTTCTTAATTTCTCTACTTCTTTATTCTTTTTTATGATAACGGCTTCTTTATGCTTCTTTATGATAACAGCTTCTTTGTGCTTCTTTCGGATAACAGTTTCTTTATGCTTATTTTGGATAACAGCTTCTTTATACTGTTCTTTATGATAACGATTTCTTTATGCTATTCCTTATGCTTCTTTATTGTAACGACTTCTTTCTGCTATTTTATTTGCTTCTTTATGGTACTTTCAGATAATGGCTACTTTATAAAATTCTTGTGCTGTTTGGGAGCATATTAGATAATTAGAAATTAGATACACTAGCTCATCGCAGATTCTGTTTAGAAACAGCCATAATAAGGCTGATATCAAGAGCAAATGTATATAGAAAGCTTTATGAAAGAAGTTGCATGTTGAATATTCTGCAGTGTGAGTATTTTTCATATCGCGCAACTAAGAAGAACAGTTTTATCATGCAACTACACATCTCAGTTATGTAGAAGTCAATGAGGTCCTGTATTCTTTATTAATGAACTCAGAAATTTTGTTATTTGACTCAAGAAGATAAATAATTTATAAAGAAGCAGGTAATTAACAGGGCGGACTGGGAGTTCCTTGAATAGTGTCCATAAAAGAAATACATTGAGTAAATATCCTGTGTTTATGGATATGAATGTGTTTGAAAAGTCATTCTGACTTATAGGCCGACCCAAATAAAAGTAAATACTCAGTTGCATAGTATCAAAATTCTTAAACCAACATTATTTAATATTTCGCAAAAGTAATGATTGACTTTTATATGTTGCAAGACGATATATTCAATCTCCCGAATTTCAAATGGTTTAAATGAATTACATTTCATTTCAGAGAAGACTATTTTATATGCCGACTTGTGATTTTTTTTCAGGTTTCGACTAGATTTTGATGCTCTAACGTGACGAATATCTGCTTTTAACCCTACAACTGACTCTCCTGGGTCTCCGAATCTCTTTGATACAGCAATGACCCTTCTTGCCAAACGAATTCATAAATAACAACAATATTTAGAGTATAGGATATAACTTTTGTGTCCATATAACTGTTGGAGATTATCAGATATGGAACACAAAAACTTTTTTTATTCATTTGTTTTTATTTTTGTATGATTTACTTTATATATATTCGAGAGAAAATAAAGAATTGGGCATTGTTTAATTAGAAAAGAGAATTGGGCATTGTGTAATTAGAAAAGAGAATTGGATATAATTTATTAGAAAATTGTTGAATTTATTAATTGTTTTAATCAATAAAATTGTTTAATTGATTTAAAAATTGCTTATTTTTTTAAATTTTAATGAACAGTAATTTTACAATTCCATTGGATTTTTTTAGATTTTAATGATGAACCAATGTATTGAAATTTTAAATTTATGTTTATTTTACTTTGAGAAACAGTATATGGTTGCTTATACAAGAGCACGAAACTGCTCTTATATAAGCAGCTAATTTTAATACATTTAATCAAATTTATCCATCAATCTAAAATGAACAAAACAGAATACATCCGTATTGAATGTTCTTATCATCCAGCAATTAAACAATCAATGTTATTTTAAATTGACGAATAAAATTTTAAAAAAATACTAACAAAATCAATAAAACTTTAGAAACAACAAGGCATCTCATAAGAAAAATTATTCTATTTATTCAATTAAATCCTCACTTTTATCGAAAAATGTTTGATCTCTTCTGTTCCATGAACTCACAACTTTAGATCATATCAAACTTTAAAATAATTTCAGAGATGGAAGTGAATACAATTCATGATGACAATTACTATTAAAAAAAAAACTTTTTAACATTAGGTTTACCATGAGTTGGAATATACCTATTTCTACCAAAGGGGTTAAAATTACCTTTTTCTGTAACTAGAAAAAATATAAATTGACCTATCTATTATAAAGTTAAAATAGAAAAAAAAATCTTTTATATTTTTATTATATTTGTTGAGATGGTGTGATGAAAAAGCAGTTCCTCATTGTTTATTTACTAACAAAGAAGTGTTTATTTTCTTATCTAGGTCTTCAAGACCATCTATTCTTCTACCATCATCTTCTACCAAACATTGACTAACACGTCTTCTTACTGACAACCTATAATAGCTTCTATCTGACTGACTTCTTGCTTCTTATGTACACACATTTTACTAACACATACTTATTACTATATTTATACCTATATCTATGTGCGTTCCTATCAAGCCGTTACATATTTAAATATAAATGTATGTATTCTCAACAATATTTATTCGAATGGTCAAAATGACGTCATTGATAAAAATAGGTATATTATATACATTACATATACATTACACCGAAACTAAAAATGGAAAAAGATAAGATTCACAATTATGTGTCTTATAAATTAAAGTAAAATTAATTAAAATATTTTCATAAAATACATCAATTATTTTCTTGAAGAAAATTAACGAAAAGTTTTCTCAGAGGGGTCAAAATGACCCCATGATAAACCTAGTGTTGAATAATACTCTACATAAATAAAAAAAAAACTCTGTAAATGGTGTTTTGGTGCTAAAACAGTTTTTAGATCAGACTTATCTATTAGTTAAGCCAGAAAATAATTTCGCACTTACGTATAAATCATCCTTTATTTTGATTGAATAATGAGCTTGTATGTATGTCAAACTTTAAAATAATCTCAGGAATGAAAGTGAATATAATTCATAATGGTAATTATTATGGAAAAAACAAAACTTTTGCTTAAATGATACTCTACAATACATACTCTTTAAATGATATTTTGATGTCATAATTTTTTTAGCTCTAACATTAATTTTTAATTCTATTGTTTACACCGGAGAAGAATTTTCCACTTATGTATTACTTCATCCTTTATTTTGACTGAATGAGACTCTCTTGAAATGTTTGACTTCTGCCTGAATATAATTTATTCTATTGCTAATAATTCAAATGCATTATTTAAATAATTTTTTTAACTCGAATGAAAATGAATTAATGTAAAAGGTTTTTAAATATCTTAATTTTAAAGAAAAACTTTTGTAATAACAAAAGTGCCCTTTTCCCTAAATCGAGCCAGTGGCTGGATATAAAAGACTGGTTCATCGATTTTCTTCACCATTTTAAACATTTAGATGTGCTAAACCATAAAAAAATTCTAGACTCTTTTGTGTGTGTGTGTGTGTGTGTGTCAAGAAATCAGCATGTTTTTACTTTATGCCATCAAATAGGGAAAAAATAATTCCCTTAATATATTTGGGTTTGGAATTTATTATTTTTATTTATTATAATAATTTTTGTGAAGAGTTTTGAGAATATGATGAACACGAAACGCAGGAGTAAAAGGATATTTTTATTGAAATCAAAATTCTGATTTTAAACATTCTCAAAAACAGCTCAAGGGAGTCGAGAAAGTTACAGTTGAAAGAAACAGCAAAAATATGCTAGATGCATTTTTTAAAAAATTTCTTGGTTATAAATAAGCGCAGAACCACAGAGATCCATTGCATAAAAATCTGAAATATGCAATCACATTTAGCAAAGGAAACATTTTAGCTGGAAATGCTACTAAGTCAACAATAATCAACAAATATGACAGCTAATTTCTTTCGCGATTTATTTCATATTTTTATTATATTTATAACATGGTAGATTTCAAAATAAAAAAGATAACATATTCGCATCAAAGCAAACTTGGAAACAGGGGGAAAGTATTCTTCTTGTAACTATTTTCGTTTTAAAAAGCAAGGAATGATTTTAAAAGAAAATAAAAATCAAAAAATAATAATTTTTAGAGAATTTTTTCGTTTTATCGGACAGTTATTAATCGTTTATATTAAAAATTTAACAGATGAGTTATTTATCTGCATATATTTCGTTCAAGGTAATTCCGTAAAGAAAATAAATATTTTTTTAAAAATAATTTTAACCTGTTTGAAATAAACTTTTCAAACAGGTTTTTCTTCTTTTCTTTGTAAAATGGTTGTTTACTTTCTTTAAATGCTACATTGCTTTTAATGTCGACTGAGAGCAGAAAATAACAACTATTATTTGTAGTTAAAATAAAACCAGAGGCAAATTTATAAATTGTGGATTTAATAAATACGTAAAAGATTGGAATAGTTGTAGAAAGCACAAGTTTCATGTTTATTGTTGGAGATTAAAAATAAATATCAAAATAGTTCTCCACTCTTTTTTATTGCTAGATTTAAAAAATAGGGTCAGGATGCAAAAATTATCTCAGAATTACCTTTATTAATAAAAAAAAGAAGAATGTTTATGGGTGCATGTTTGTTGTGTTTTTTTAGTCATCACCGTTGACAAATTTCTCCAAAATAATCTACAAATATATTTTGTAGAGGAAAAAATAGCGCTTCGCTGCAACGTTTAGCAAAAAATTTTATTAAAATGTTAATTTAAAATGAAGTATGATTTTGTGTTTACTTGCATAAATTCCCAAAAATATTATTGAACAAAAAGGATTTTTATGCTATTTTAAAATTCAATATTAACTATTAATTCAAATAATTAACTTAAATTCAATAGTCTCGCAAACTTTCCTTGAATTTTGATCATTTTTAATAATATTTTGAATTTTTCCCAACAATTGTTTCCATTGTTGACATAAAATTCAAACAGTTTTTCATTGCGACAGCAAATATTTAATTCTAGAAGAAATATTCTAACTAATATTTGCACAGTTTTCATGAAGAATAAAACCCTGAATTTCCCGCGTAGCAAAAAACAACATTCAATTTGGTGAAAGGCTAAGTGGGCATGTATTCTGAATTCAAAGTATTCAAAGTTTCATGCATACCATAAAGTAAATATGTGTTAGGTTACTCAGAAAACATTGGTTTTAATTTTGTAAATAATTTCATATTTAAAATGCATTTTTGGAGGTAAATCAAATTATGAAAAAAAAAAATGTATTGAAATTAACTGCTATCTGTCGGCATTAGTTCCCTTTCTTAACCTCAGATGGCAGCGCATTTGCGTGTCATTTTTTTTAACACATGCGCAGATAACAATCTTGTGCAACAATCGGTAAACAACATTCTGTACAACAACGGGCAAAAATTTCTTTATTTCCAATTTATTAGTACTAAAATTTGTAGTTTAAATATTTCAAATCAAATGGAAAATATTTCATATTTAGAAATAAAATGTTTTAAATAATATCGTTTTTCAAAATCGTTTCATGACAATATGCATTATGCAATGACAATATATGCATTGACAATATTTTCATGACAATATTTTGTATATGCAATGTACTGTAAGACTCATTATGAATATTATGAGCTGAAATATATTCAGTTCATTAATATTAGAATGAAACTTGTTAATAATGTTGTTTATGTGCTAAAATTTGAAAATATTCTATAAATGCTCGTATTGATTTTCTTCCCAAAGAAATCGAATTAAAATTGTTTTTATTATTGTTTTACGGCAAGTTTCAGCATTATCTTGGGAAAATATTATATTATTTTTGATCTAAAATGCTGAATATTCAAAAATGCATTGATTTAATAATGACAGTTTAAATACAATCTTTTTCCAGAATTGTTTAAACGAAACTAACTGTATCCGTGATGATCTGAATGCGGAGGGAATATAAAAGCTGACATAAATAAAAGGAACAATCAAACATGTTTTAAGATAAATATTTTGCCTTATTCGAGAGAAAATTCTTCCGTTTGGAAGAATTTTCTCTCGAATTATTTATGAATTTTATATATTTATGTATTTATGAATTTTATATATTTATGTATTTATGAATTTTATATATTTATGTATTTATGAATTTATATATTTATGAATTTTATATACTTATATATGTGTTTTCTTATTTATGTATAAAATGGCATCCAATTTAGAATATTCTAGTGATTGAAAATATTTATTATTTTTCCAGTTTCAAAGTGTCATTTATGGTAGCAATTTAGTTTTATTATCTTTCATAAGATTATTAACAAACAGCAAGTTATATAACAATTTGTATTGCAAGTTGTGTAGAAAACATATTGTTTAGGTTTATAGCAAAACCTTTTAGCCAAAATGCTTTTTCCTTCTTCTATAACTCATCATTTCTACACTAAGGTTAATGATGGAAATAATTTAATTTGCTGGCTGTTTTTTTTTAATTTATGAGTGACAAAGTGGAAATTTGCAGAATAGACCTTTAATCAATTAATTCATTTTCGTAGTTTTGATATAGATGTCTTATAATACAATAAAGGATCACTTAGCTCACTGTTAGCATAATAAACGATCACTTAGTTCACTTAGACTTCTGCTCACAACATTCTTTATTGCCAAGCTAAATACTATTATAAACTTTCATTGGTAAATTGATAATGTATATAATTTTGGAATTCTATTTCGATTTCAAATCAATCCACAAACAAAACTCGTATGCCTATTGAAATTGTATCATTGTCTTTAAAGCGAAATTACTACAAATGTATCTATTATGAAACTAGCCTTGTGTATGTAATCCTAAATTTGCGTTTTCTAACTTCAACTGCTTGTCTTGATATCATAGTCGCATTTCCTTTACCAAAACTTTTGAAACTGATATCAATGAACATTAATAATTGTCGTTGATCATTTTAAAATTTTTCATTAATCGAATTACAAATGATTGTGAATATCGCTAGTTAAATGAGGATATTTATATGCTAGAAAATTTAATCTTTCAGTGTACATAAGGGGTAAAATATAAAAATGCTTGCAACGTTTTTATTTATTTTGTATTTAAAATAGAATATACATTTTCATAGTTACAAAATCATGCTCTGTAGGAAAAGAAATTCCACATAAGTGATTAATTCTTTTATATTTTTTTCATTTAAACAATTTTATCTATTATTAGAGTGAAATATAATCCCTTTAATATATTTCATTACTGCTATCCAACAGATATAGCTCACAATGTACATCGGAGGCCCTCGTGTTATTCAATCGACATTTATCACTTTCAGTATACTGACAGTGATAAAATGAAAATATTCAACATATCATGCCGATCCCAGAAACAAATGGTTTGTGTGTTCTTTGAGCTTCTGCGATCCAATATCTACTTCAGAAAATTGCACTTCGGAGATACGGAAGCGATGTGGAAAGTAACGCAAGGAGACTTCCAAAATGCCAATAGTCTAAGGGGAGAAGCGAAGAAAGAAAAACATGTCTTTCTTACTGAGGAAGAATTTCAAATCGTTTTCTGCAGCATTATATAGGATGCGATAGTAAGAACTTCATCAGTAATGGACAATTTTAAGATTGAAAAAATATGCTGTTAAAAAATATAATAATATAAGAAATATTTCAGTTTTGTTACGTGATGATTCGTTGTAAATATATAATGATGGATATTTTATGGATAACTGAAGTTCAAAATTTTTAAGATAACTTGACATGAAGTTTACCGGAAGATTTATAGGTATAAAATACATTTTATTGACATCAGGAATCAGTATGTTCAGTAAATTTTTAAAAATTGCTTCATACATAAATACATCCAAGAGCTAATTTTATTCTCATTGGCTCTGTGAATTGAAACTTTTTATTATATAATTTATGGGTTATATAATTTATATGGGAAATATAATTCATGGGTTAATAGAAATATGCACTTAAGGTAAAACTATGCACTTAAGGTAAAACTGCAAACACCAAGTTATAAACATGCAAATAATCAGTCTGCAATATATTAAAATAATCAAAAATTTGTTAACTTACATTTCACTTAATAAATAAATAAAATTCGCAGTCTGGTGATGAAAAAAATAAACTTGTAATCAGTTACTTACATAAGAATATATAATAATTAATGGAAAAATATAAATTTAAAAAACACTCTTTTATTTGCTTAAAAGAAACTTAATTTATTTAATGAATAAAAGTACAATATTGTTTTTATCAAATATCTGGAATTGAAAGCAGAATCCAGAAATAATGAGACTATAAAAGTATTACATAAAAACGATAATTTTATTTATATTTATGTGGGAGGTTGCCATTTTATGATCAATGTATTTGGTCTGCAATGATAACATATCTTTTCAGAGCCATAGTGCAACCTTGAATCAACCATATAAGACTGTTTAGTAAGTTGTTTGACTGTACATTTTAAAAAATGAATGGTTATTATCCCATAGCATGAAAGATTGTCTGCCCGGAAACCTTTCACTTTGAGGGGAAGACTTTTGGTAATGCAGAAAGAAAAAGCGCCAATTCTCAATTTTAATAAACTTGTATTACATTTTCATTATCATGTCCTGCAAATAATATTTGTATTCTAGATAGTAACTCTAAAATAAAAGTAGAATTACCTTGAATCAAATTGTTATCAATAAAATATTTTGATGAAAAGTTTTGATATTTAGCAGTCCTACCCCATTTGTTAAATATTTTAATTTCTAATGAATATTTAAGAATTATCTTTCGAGTGACGTTTATTGTGGTTGGCTTCCTAACAGAACTGCTTTTAATATCTCAGACTTTTTCCACTTTTGTTTTAATCCCACCTCCTTTCTTTGACATATTTTTTTTTTCGTTTGTAATAGGCTCATAAAAATATTTTTAAAAATGTATTTTATAAATATTTCTTAGAATTTTTATTTGAAAAATAATATTTTTCTACATTTTAGTATATAAATAAAACATTTTCTTTTATTAAAAATTAATTTATCCGTTTCAGTTTAAATGTGTTTTAGAATTAAAAATTGTAAATATTATAGAATATTGAAAACCCGTTTTCTATCAAATTCGATGGTTAAATATTCTAAAGCTAGATAATTATGGATAATAAACTCATTGACTGGATACATTTTGTTTAAGTACTTGCTAAGTACTTTACAGAGAAAATGAGTGCATATCTGGAAATCTATGAACTTTGATAATAAAATCTCATAATTAAATATAAAAGAAAAAAGTTTAAAATGTAAAAAATATCACAATTTAATTACTGAAGACATCAGTTTTGAGCTTGTTCAAAATAAATATATATACTAATGAGAATAAAATATATCCAAAATTCTACATTTTTTCCCTCTTTAGAGAAGCAAATATTATTTTAAGAACAAAAATGTAACTTCATCGCAAAGTACTAAATATTTAAATATTAAAAAATATTATATTTTATGCTTTTGGTTACTATTTTATATATATAAGAGGAAAGGGAACTGTAAAAATGTCACGAATTATTCACTTTCTCTTAAAAGTACAGTAGCTCAAAAAAATGAGAGTACACCTTACTTTTGTTTGATAAATCCGACTTTCAATATAAATAACACATTACCGAGAAGTTCAAACATGTTTTTATTTTTAACCATAACAAATTATTTAATTTAGAGTAAAAATAAAGAAAAATTGACGAAAAACTTCTAAATTGAAAAGGTTCAGAAGCATTTTAAATAAACATACTCAGATTTTTGTCTCAAAAAATTGAGAGTACACCAATGAAATTTTTGCAATATCTCGCATAGAAACAAAGTATCACTGTTAAGTTGCATGCCTTTTGGCTCCTATAATGGCCTCTAAACGTCATGGTACCGATTCGACCAATTTTTGACGGTATCTGAAGATATTTTATCCCATTCTTCTTGCAACACTTGTTTTAAATAAGATTTGTTTTTAATTTTGTGTTTTTGAACCACTTTTTCGAGTATGGCCCACAAATATTTTATGGCATTGATGTCGGGGTACTTTGGTAGTGTGTGTAACTGCTGTTTTCAATGAAAAAGATGCCATATTTTGACGTTACGAACATTCTGTTTGTGTTCGCTGTCCTAATGGAAAATGAAATTTCCATCTAAACCCAAATTTTTAGCACTTTCCTTTAAATTGCTGCGAAGTATATCCAACTAAACCATATGGTTTATAATGCCATCTATAAGAATTAAATTTGCTACCCCGGATGAAGCCATGCAACCTGAAATCATGACTTAGCCACCACCATGTCTACCTGTAGGACGTAAACTTTTTGGATCCAAAGGAGTATTAGGCTTTCTCCATACAGTTCGATGGCTGAAATATTGAGTTTTCTTTCATTACTAAATATAACTTTCTTTCAAAATTTATTGGTCTTCAATTGCTGAGTTTATGCAAACTTTAAATGCTTTATCTGAATGTCCAAGCTGATGAACTGTTTCTCTCTAACAATGCGACTTTTATATCCAGCTTGTCAAATGGTATTTCGCATAATTTCAGCACTTACACTTTTGACTATGATTTAAGAAGTTTCTGCAGCAAGTTGGAAGAACCATATGGTCGCAGCAATTTAAAGGAAAGTGTTAAAATTTTGGATTTATAGGGAAATTCCATTTTTCAGAAGGACAGCGACTACAAACAGAATGCACGTAACGTCCAAATATGGTGTCTTTTTCATTGTAAACAGCAGTTACACACACCACCACGGTACCCCAACATCAATACCATTGAATATTCATGAGTCATACTCGAAAAGGTGGTTCAAAAACACAAAATTAGAAACAAATCTTATTTAAAACAAGTGTTGCAAGAAGAATGGGATAAAATATCTTCAGATACCACCAATAATTAATCGAATCGGTACCATGACGTTTAGAGGCCATTATAAGAGCCAAAGACATGCAAATAACAGTGACACTTTGTTTCTATACGAGATATTGCAAAACTTTCATTGGTGTAATCTCAATTTTTTGAGACAAAAATCTGAGTATGTTTATTTAAAATTCTTCTGAAACTTTTCAATTTAGAAGTTTTTCGTTGATTTTTTCTTTATTTTTACTCAAAATTAAACCATTTGTTATGGGTAAAAGTAAAAACATGTTTGCACTTCTCGGTAGTGTTCTATTTATTATATTGGAAGTCAGATTTATCAAGTAAAAGTAATGTGAACTCTCAATTGTGTGAGCCACTATATGTAAAAAATAGTTCTGTATTCATCGAATTATTAGATTTCGGAATTCTGTTATATGCTCATGTTTCAAAGCTTCGTGAGCTCAAAATAAGTTAAATAAAATTAGAGATGAAGATACAATTGTAAATGCAATTTTAACAATGACTAATAATAAGGAACGCTATCGGAATAGAATCACCGGAATAGAATGTTTCCAGCACTGGGTGCCGTTTTTTGCACCATCTGTCCATAGTCCAACAATTTCGATCTGATTTTCAAGGAAGATTTTGCAAGTCTGTTAATTATTGATAAACCTTAATATAGATAGTGTCTCAGAAGATGAGTTATCAACTTTAAGGTTCGGCTAACCATATAATAATTAACCACTATTGTCAAGAGAAGCGTAAAGGTATGAAGGCCGAAACATAATAATGGACTACAGAGAAATTTTTCTCAGCGTATTAAGTAAAAGAAAAAAATATATGCCAGATAATATGCACAGCACAGATTTAATAAAGCCGTAATATATAACAATATAATATAAATATTCAAATTTCAAAATGTACAATAATGTAACGGCGAAACGTTCATTTCTTCAAGTGGCGTAAACTTTGATCGCTTTTAGTCCCCTAATGTTTATTGTTCATACTGTGTTTTGCTTGTCATCATCGTATATGTTAAAATGTACGGGATTTATGATATTATGTTATTTTTAAATGTGCATATAATTAAATATATGTAGTATGCCATATCTGACTAATATGTTCCTTTTATTTAACTTAACAGTAGAAGGCTCCCAAGAGCATTAATCTCTTCGCATTTTCGTTCACATATTCTGGAAAAGTTCATTTGTTTCTGTATGCTTCACTTAATGTTAAAATTCACAAATAACCTTTCGAGTTATTTTATATTACGATGTTGGATACTATACTAACTATGTTGTAACGGCAGTCAAGGAGGAATTGTCTACGATGTATACGTAAAACTTAAGAGATGGAGGATACTACAAATGTTTTGATTATTTCTCATCATAAAAGTTTTCATTTGACTTTGGAATTGAACGTGTCCCACGGGGGTGGGACCTTGTAATTAGGATGAAAAGTTTCCAGCATGGTAATTGGTTCCCACTACCCTGATGGGTTACACGGGAAGGTGAGGGTCTGGCTCCTCCCACCGACGACGGGACGTACTTCCTTAGGGAAGAGTTGTACCGGGGCCCTTATGTGATAACCCTTAGGGCTCAACCATAGTTCTTGCCAGGGTTGCAGTTGTGATGATCAGGTCATTCAGATTTTTCCGTGTGCCTTCCGTGGGTCGGAGTAGCCAGTTTGTGGTTTGTGGTTGGAAATGAACGTCTCAATAAGACTTTTGTTTCTCAGAAGGTCTTTAAAAAAGAAATGGACTAAAACTTATTTGTATTTCATATATATTAAGGCTTTTAAGAAGTCTATATAATTATTATAGATGTACACTTTTATTTATTCAACTTCTATTATTTTAATTTTACTTTGAGTTCATTTCAATGTTTCTTAATATGTGGAAACTACAAAGGAACTCTATAAATAGAATGAAAGATAGTTCAAAGGCAAACAATTAAATAAGACTCCTTCTAGTCGGATAACATCTTTTCCAGTGCAGTGTTGGTATTAAGATGTTAGATCTCTAATAAAAAAGAGTGACAGAAAGCTTTATAAGAAGACTGCAATTACTATTTAATGAAGAAAAGAATAATTTCCCCTTAGGCAATAAGAAAATAAAAACGTTGATTGCGGAAAATGTTCTCCCAAATTATTCTAAGTATTATATTTTCGGTAAAGTAACTAAGCAAATTTTAGTCTTATATTAAACAAAAAGAAGCAATTTCTAATTGATATTGCCTTAGCAACAATCACCCATGGAAACTAACTACGCGCATCAGATTTCAGCTTAAGTAATTGAAATATTCAAATTGACACGAAGAAAAATATTTTCATAGCAAGTAAAGTCCAGGAAATTCTCCTTTAACTCGAAACAATTAGATGATTAAAACTAATATTTGAGTGTGTTTCAGGCAGCTGTGAACAAAATAATCATATTTTAGACAAAGACTTAATATATTTATTCTAATTGAAATAAGCGATTATATTCCTTATTGTGCTCCGTTATTTTTTAAAATGAGGTTTAATTAAAACCTTTAGTATATTTTTTTAATAAAGAAACACTGATTCGAGGTTAAAGTGGTTAAATAGTAAAAATAATGATATTTAAGAACAAGAATAGCTATTCTATTCTAGAATATAGTTTCTAAAAGAATGCATTTTTTAATACGTAGAAAGGGAGGATGTTAGGAAGTGTTGTCAAAATAAATATTTATTAATAATTTGTTATTCAAACTCTATAATTTGTAAAAATTGGTTAGTTTAGTTATATTAACATCCCGTTTTAAAGCAACGAGAGGGCTATTTTGGGACGGACATCATAATTTTGAACCGCGGTTGGATGACGAAGACGACATTTTAGCTAACGCTTCCCTCTTCACACCACGCCGCACCAGCGGGAGGACGTTTGACCCGGAAGAATTTATCGTGCACAATGCCCGCTTATGCGACGGTTCTTTGGTGCAATTGGGTTTCGAGCCTGAAACCCTCCACTTCCGAAACCGGAACCTTACTACTAGGCCACCGCGGCCCCATGTAAGAATAGGAGTTAAATAAAATATCATTATAATATTATTTTGAAAATCATCCGATTGGGGGTGCAGTAAAAGAAATCCACAATATTGAAGAGCGACGCTTTATTCCACAAGAAATTGCAAAGCACCGGTAAAAAAAAAGACAACCTAAACATACACCAGGAATAACTATTGTAAAAATAAACAACTCATCAGCATACCACAAGTCATCAAATAATAGCAATAGCATTCGGCTCGCAATGCGATTAACACTCTAAATAGGTAATTACTTTTTTTTTTCACTTTCCCGAATTTACATAAAATTTTCCACCGGGAATGAAGTCATATGGAATTCTCTAAAAAAGATACCAGATCTCTATTTTTAATATAGATATTTCCACATGTGTTTTCCAGAACCTACATTTTTTCTGCCGAAATTTTCAACAAATTCGGGATTACTGAACTCGAAACTATTCAGCATTCATTAAAAATACATAGAAATTTATTTCTCCGCCGATGATACTAACAATGTAGCTGTTCTTGAATTTTATGAAATTTATAAACATTGGCTCAAATATTCTATTTTAAATTCTTAAAGTTAAGTACAGTTATTTATGTTTACGAGACTTGTTTTTAAAATTTCAATAGTAGTATTTAGAAAGCAAAAAGTAAAAATTTCATGTTCGTTTAATATCGGATAGAGATATATTTATTGTATGTGAGTAGAAAATTAAAATAATAAAACCAATAAAATACACAAAAATTATTTATTTTACACAGCGAATATATGAGAATTTTAAATTACCCGAAAACGTTGTTTCTGAACCCAGAAGTTTTTATATTTTTATTTTAATATAAATAGGAATCCTTTTAGCTATCTGTGCATGTACGTTCCACATCTTCTCGTAAAGAACTGGATGGATTTAAGCCAAACTTTGCACATTTATTTCTTAAAGAGAAAAAATACTGCCAATTTTGCAAAGTACAAAAGCTAATCAAATATTCAATTAATTAGAAATTAATGTATATTCTTTAAAGATTTTTTTTCAGTAACTTTGGACCAAATAATCTTATACAGAATAATTTAAAACTATACAAACATTTTATTTCGTGATATTAATACCATTTTTTTTCACTCTGTTTTCTTTAAATGTTATTAATTTTAAAAAAAATTTGAAATCATTAAATTTAATGTTAATTTTGAATTATTCAATCATTATTTAATTAATTTCTTTATCAGCTTAAAATAACTTTTTGTCCAGTTCTTATTTGCTTCAAAGTGGTTTATTTGAATAATGCTTAAAGCAACATTTAATGTCACTCAAACAGAGGCAAAATAATAATAATAATAAAGCTATTGCGGGTAAATGAAATAGATATAGCCGATAGAAACCGTTTCATATTATGTGAAATTTTGCCTTTTTTTCCCAAGGATATATCAGAGGTATTTATCACAAAAAAAATTACAGCATTATCAGATCAGAAATGCTGCCTTTTTAACGACATTTTTTTTGCTTTTTATGCAATTTCTATTTCTATTTTATTAGTTCTTTAAAAAATTTCATACAACTGATATTAAAATAAGGAAATTTGTAAATATTCCTTTCATGGGCAACCTAAACTTATTGAATTACTCTGTCGCTGATTTTCTAAATTTTCTTATTTTGTATATAGCTTTTGTCATCAATTTCAATGTCGCTGAAGTATTGATTTAACGCTGTTTAAAAAAAAACATAGGTCAATTGCTTAGATAGAGGCAAGAAAAGTAAAACGAGGAGCGAATGAAACAGATATTTAACGACAATGACAGGGTCGTCTTATGAGAAACAATCAGATTTTTCCCTGTTTTCAAAAGTAACTTTGTGGGAAATTTTCAACGATATCAAGTTCATTATACGAATGTTCAGTCATTATTATTTTTTTTAAATATTAGTGCATATGGTTCTGAAATAAGGCAATTTATAAGTACTCCTTTGCTAAGCAAGGTTGAGACTTTGAACTACTCTACTGCTATTTCTTAAGTTTTCTTTCAAATTAATAATTTACATTAACGATGTTGTTTACTCGTTTTAAATAAGCTATATACCAATGGCCAAATGAAACATAAATGCATTGCTCAAATTTAAGCGTATAATCGGGAAGTATATATTTCCTATTTTTTATTGTTGCTGAACAAGAACGTAAACGACGAGTTATTTCGAAAACAAACTAGCAAAAATTTAAGAGAAAATTTTAAGAGAAGGGATTGAAAAATTTTATTAGGATAATTACTAGTTTAGATTAGCTATTTAATTAATTGCTATACAAAATGGTCATTAGTCTACATACGCTTCAACATTACTAATAAAAAAATCTGAAATTACTAATATAACAGATATTTCAAACTTAATATATAGAATCAACTATTGGAGGTTTGAAAAATCATTTGCTTCACTTAATATTTTAATATAATCAAAGGCCATAATGGTTATATATGAATGTATGTAAATAAGTTCTATGCCTCCTCCTAAAAGACTGAGCCGATTTCAAATCATAACATATCAAATCATTTGCACACATATTCTTCAATGCAACAGAAAAACTTCGGTTCATCTTTCCAAAGAGAAATCATTAATTAAATATCCAAAAAGAAATTAAACAAAACTTAATTTTTTTCTGAACTAATTTTGGAACAAAACGAAACAAAACAGTTTCGAAATCGCAACTAAAATTTATTACCTATTTAAACTAAAACCAAAAAAGAACTTCATAGTATTTAGAGAGCGCCATTGCAGCTACTTCCAAAACACAGATGAATTGATACAAAAGTATTAGAAGCAAGTTAATAGGAAAAACAAAAAATCAAATAAAAATTAAACCAAAAAAAATTATTAAAAAAATATTTAAAAAAAGAATCCGGCCTGAAGACTTTTTCAAGGGTCACCCTCGGGCAGGGATTCAAAGAAAGGGATTTTTTCTGTGAGGACATACAGACATTGTCTAATAATTATTCCTCGTGACCCGAAAATCCCCTTAAATTATGCTCAAGAGATATACCATTTTAACAGAAAGGAAATACAAAATAACAAATTAGAAGAAAAAAACCACAACAAAGTAAAAATACAATAACAAAAATAACAATAAAAACAAAAACTAGCACTAAAATTAAAATTAAAAACGAAAAGTCCAGGACATACCATCCAACAGTCAAGGAAACTTTAAACTATCGATTGTGATTCCCTGTTTTTAAAAAAATTAACGGTAAATTATGTAAACAGAGGTAGGCTCCCAGCGCCATCTATTGAGTGATCCAATATGCAAGGAAAGTTCTATTTTTATTTAAGCCAAAGGATTAATCCCAAACCATACCTTGTTTAATTAAAAAATTGACATTACAGTAATTTCTAGGAAATTCATTTTTAATTAAATTTTTAAGGAGGATGTTTGATGCTTCAATATAAGGATTTTTATTATTGCAAACCCTTTTGATCCTGTTAACTTGTGAGAAAATTAGATTTTTGAAAATTTTAGTTTAGATTGGAATGGTAGTTACATAGTTTTGTTATTTTAAAGTTGAAATCATCCCTTTTATCGTATATACCAACTATTGTTTTATCATTAGCAATTTCGATTTTTAAATCCAGAAAGGTAGCATCAAGTTGATTTTTATTTGTATCTTTTAGAATTAAATCTTTTGGATAGCAATTAGTAATAATATTAGTATTGTCGAAGTTAATCAAAAGTAGGTCATCAATATATCTCCACCCGTTTATTAAATTATATTTAATTATTTTTTTCTCATAGTAATGCAGGAAAATATTAGCTAAAGCACTTGAGAAAGCTGTTCCCTAATACTTTTGTATATTTATATATATATTAACAGGTTTCATTTGCTTCAACATATTTATTTAACCTTACCTGATAATTGTTTCAACGTAATTGAAACAATCATCGTGAAAGTAAGTATAATCTAATTGCAGAAATGGAGTCAAAAATCCTTACAAGCAAATGAAAATATATATGATGATAGCAGCCGCTTCAAGTTTATGTTTATTTCTACAGAAAATTAGAAGGGAATTAATTTGAAAACAATTACACTGCCATAAAATTAAAAATTTTACCTTTTCATAGAGACCAATTTTATTTTTGAATAATTTTTATTTCAGTTGTTTTTAACTCTTTAGAAAATTTAATGCCAAACTAAGGAAATTTAAAGATAGATGAATTTTGCAAAGCAAGGATATAATTTTGAATGACTCTACCTTTTTTTAAATTCTCCTTTATTTCAATTCATACTCCTAAACGCAGGTTTATATGTTCTAACAATTCATACAAAAGGAGCATTTATATGAAAGTCTATGTGAAATTTTTAATCTCTCTCCGCACATGTGAAATTTTTAATCTCAATCAACGCTTGTGTATATCAGCTAGTATCCAATATAATCTTAAAAATATTATTATTTATTGAGATAGCAAAAACAGAATTGAAAAAATGAAACATGTCCCCAAGGAAATATTTCACAATATATTCAAATATATCTTGTGCTACTGTAGAATAAATAAGATCTATAAACTAAATTGCAAAGTTTCAAATATCTATACTTTGTGCACATTTCTCTTATGCTGAGTTAAAATGCAAATGTATAAAAAAAAATATTTTTTTACATTATAAGGCTTCATTTTCCAAACATAAAAATTATTTAATAAAAAATCTCTTAGATAAAATAAATTATTTTTGGAACCTCTAGGTATTTATTTCAAAAGAAAAATATTCTTGACATATTTTTAAAATATCATGATTTCTAAAAGCATGAAAAACGCACATTTTCAGATAAAATTTTAAAACTCAGAACGAATTTATTAATGTTTATAAGTAAAATAGTAATACACGTCAAGTATCTACAATTGGTTTTTACATTGTTAAAATTTCTTTCTCTAATTGAATTCTGTTGAAAAAAATGGCATTAATCGGATTTACAAAATGAGCTATTTCATAGGAAGAGATTGAAAACTTTTAACACGGCAAAATATCTTTATATATATGTATATATATAATACCTTTGTGTGTGTGTGTGTGTGTGTGTGTGTGTGTGTGTGTGTGTGTGTGTGTGTGTGTGTGTGTGTGTGTGTGTGTGTGTGTGTGTGTGTGTGTGTGTGTGTGTTTATGTTTATGTGTGCGTGCGTGTTTATGTTTATGTGTGTGTGTGTTTATGTTTATGTGTGTGTGCGTGTTTATGTTTATGTGTGTGTGTATTTTTATGTTTATGTGTGTGTGCGTGTATTTTTATGTTTATGTGTGTGTGTGTGTGTGTTTATGTTTATGTGTGTGTATTTTTATGTTTATGTGCGCGTGCGTGTGTGTTTATGTTTATGTGTGTATGCGCGTGTGTGCGTGTGCGCGAGCGTGTGTGTATGTGTGTGTGTGTGTGTGTGTGTGTGTGTGTTTGTGTTTATGTGTGTGTGAGAGAGAGAGAGAGTAAAAAAACCAATTTGATATTTTGTACCGAAAAACTGTTCCTACTTGGTATTTACATTTAAAATAATTGCAGTTAATAGTATTGCTCATATTATCGCATCCTCATATTTGTTACTTAAATTTTTCTTTCCTTAAAACAATGACAATCTGAAAATAAATAGCACGAACCTTCTCCAAAAACAACGCCACTTGCGAATATGTGATCCAGAAATTAATGCACCGTTAAACATTAACCTCATGCCGCTAATGAGACATTATTTTTTTGCAACTATTCCCACAGCAACATAGTAATTAAAGCTTTATCTGGGTGCAAAAAAGTACATTTTTGGCTTGGCAGTTTCAACACGCCTAAATGGTATCACTAATTAAGCATTCTGCAGAGAACAACATTCCGCTAATACCACGATAAGATAGTAACACACTTGTTAGCAAAATGGTGAATAGAGAAGTGTTAAAAATATAGTTTAAAAATATCATACACCAGGCGGCTTTGTTGATGAAAAGAGTTTCTTTCCACTTTTTTAATGCTAATTTGTGTAGTGTGAGAAATGTGCTTATCTAAAGTGTTTCATTGTCATCTGAGATGATTAAGTGCAATCGATTGAGGCGGGAGAATGTATAAGTAACACTGAATTAGTTACTGGTTAAGAAAATGTGATTAGAGGACTTTGGAAAGAAATTATCTGGGAGGTGAAATGTAGTTTTTCACCTGAGTAAATTCTCACGTAACATGCGATAGGCTTGGTGTCTGTTGTCATTTCCTTGTGTGTCGTTTCCTTGGTGTCATTTCCTTTGTGTCTGTTGATTTTTCTTTTCGGGTTTACTCTTCTGAGTAAAGATTAAACGACTACCGGATTATGGAACTGTGCGTAATATTTCAGTTATGATCATTTAAAAATAAAAAGTAAACATAAGCATATTTTGCTTTAAGGATTTGCGTTCTATGAAATATAAAAATAATGTCGTGATTCGATGAGTAAGTTAAATCTAGAAGTTTTCCTGTATTCTATTGTATTTACAATACCATTGCATTTATTGTTCACTAAAAATTTGAAAAAAATATTTTTGAAGAAGGCTTTTTGTATTACCTAGATTCACTGAAGACAGATTACTGGTTATACTATTTTTAACTCATTTGATGTAGCATATTGTTATAATACAGACTCACATGATCAAGAAATTGGAAGTTACCCTGAAGTCGAAAAATTCTTATAAATCCCAGTCATTAAATTTCCTAATAAAGACATTAATTAAATGCTTTTGCCTTTAGTTCTCTCCTAATATTAAAAAGTTAATGTACATTTAATCTATTTCTAAATGTTTCACAATTTACTATATAATGTAAAAATGTAATATCGTTTTGCACTAATATCCGTTTTCTCGACAGCGTCCTTTGTTATTTGCAAATATCCGATACCAGCAAGTGTCGTTTATTAACTCGTGCTAAGTGAGGTTGCTCTTCGGCGGCACTATCAAGTTTCCCACATGATCTCTGGCTAGTTCGAAGTATTGCTTGTATTACCTTATTGCAACAATTTTATTTCAAATTCCTTCCCCGTGAAAAGACTTACTTTTTCTAACTGGAATCCAACACATCGAACATTAAATTACTAAGCCAATATTCTTTTCTTTTGCTTCCAATTATAATGAGCCCTTTACTTTAGCTGCTAGCTCTTAATCTGCTTTACTCCTTAACTTCAGCAACTGTCGAGTTTCAAAATCGTAAACTTTTTAACACATGGTATTTATTTTGTCTTGAGCCAGCTCATAATCTGTCTTCAGAGCGTCATTATTCAATTTTTCAATCAGTCATATTATTTGGTCTTTAACTGCCCATAGTCAGTTATGGAAATGTAGTCGTTTAGTTTTTGCAGCATTCAATGTATTTGAACCTCCAATCGTCCATAACTAAGCAACAGAATGTAGTTATTTAGTTTTTTCAGAAATCATGTTATTGGTCTTGCTATTGATCACAGTTTATAGTCAGACCATACTTTAGTTTCTCCAACAGTCGTCCTCTAAAATATTGAATTCTATCCATTTCTCTTGTTTCGAATTTTGACCTTGATCTTGCTTATGAGAAAAACCGCAATCCTTGCTACTGCTTTTTATATATTATGTCAAGAAGTGCAAGATTCGATATTTGTGTTTTTTATACAAATTTGTAGCAATATTTTTAGAAAAAAACTGTTAAATGATTAGACCCTTCTTTAAATTTACCAAATTCAACCTTTCGTCTTTCAATTCATTAAATTACATGCAATTCCTGAATTTTCTATTTTTATCTTAAGTTTGTTTGCAACATGACTGCTTTTAATATATAGCGGCGATTCATGTACGATCAAATATTTTTTTCTCTTTCTATTTGGAACTAATAAAATAATGTTTATTTAAATAACTCACATACTAATTAGAATCATTTAAATTTTAGGAAAATTCAATCCAAAAATAACACAATAATAAAACAAATGCCTAATTTTCCTTCAAATACATAGTAAAAGACATGCATGCTACGAAATGGAAATTCTATCTAGGAATTAATATATAAAAAATGTAATAGTTTATCATCGCAATTTTAAAATGGGTAGGAAATTGAAGGATTTGATGAAATTTAAAGTTCTGTTAAAGTGTTGTAGTGAAGTGAAGAAGTGTTGAAACATTCCATCTGAATTTTCATATCCGTCAGATGATATTTGAAGTTAACTTTTGATCTTCTTTGCAATGTATTTGATAATGTAAAGATAACCGCCGAAAGCAGTCCTTTTGGCCATTTTGCTTCCCAACACATTTGCAATTTTAAGCCTTTTGACATTTTCAGACAATGCACTTTGACTTCGATTTTAGGATTTTTCTTGAAATGTGTTATTATTTACGAAATTAAAACTTAGATTTTAATTATATGGTTCACACTATCCGATCATAATATTGAAAAGAAAAATAGGGATTATTGAAGTCACTGACAGAATACGAGATTAAACTCCCATGATTTATTATAAATAAACTAAGTTGAATAACAGTAATAATTCAGCTAATTTTATTCTTACTTCTGGTTAAAAAAAATATATCGTAAATAGAAGAAGATACTTGCAAGTTCACAAAGAAAATTAATTGAGTAAATGGTACAAATACCACTGAATTACTTGCACATGACAGACTGATGCAAGTGATGCACTCTGGCATTTTATTAGAATGTTATCTATCAACTTCCCATGGTCAGCACGAAATGAAAAATGGCCTTACCATCCTCAATTCTCCTATATAATCAATATCATGCTGTATATAAAATAAAAACTTTTTCTAATTTTTTCCTATAATTATTTTCTATTCACAGAGATTTTTTTTTATTTATTTATTATGTTTTCTTTTATATTTTTCCATTTATTATTTCTAATGTTATTTTTTATAGAATTTTAAATTTTTTTTAACATAAAAAGTTCTATTTCATTGCTCCATACATAGAAAGAAACTTATTATATTGTGAGGTTTTTACATTAATAATTTGTGTATCAAACACAAAATTTATGAAGATTTCATTTTGAAGAAAGCAGGCAGTTGTTTTTAAAAGAAGAAAAATTGAATTCATTATAAGTAAATCTGAGATTTTTTTTCTTTGTTTATTTTATAGAAATAAATATAAACAGAATACAAAACAAATACAAAAATTATTAAAGAGATAAAAATGGAAACACATTATTAACAATTTGGATAATTGGTTTTTTTTTTCTTTTCTTTTTTTATCACGGTAAAAAAATTTATTTGGACGGTTACTTGTTTAACTTCTTTGCGTTCAATTAGATGTTTCTGAAATTCGTTAAATAATATTTATAATGATTGAAGATTATTCATTAGAATATATTTTGAAAAGAAATAAAATTGTTTGCCTGAAAAATACTTTAAATTGGTTTTAAATACATCCTTCTTATAATTAGCATTTAAAATATAGGAATAAAGAATAAGTTTTGCAATTTCTCTATTTAAAAGATTTTTTTTTCTTTCCTCTATTGGAGCTGGAAATATTTTTAAAAAAATTATAATTTTGCTCATATATTTTGAAAATATGTTTCTTAACGTTCAGGTAATTATTTTCAATATGTGTTAGCATATTGCTCTTTGAAAGAACGCATTAAAATAAAGAAATGTTACATTTAAAATAAAGGTGAATTAGTTTTGATAATGTTTTCCATTACAATAAATTGATTATATAGCTAGTTTTACTTATTTTGTAAAAATCATTATAAATGCTATCATTTTTAAAAGAAAACAAATGAAAAATTTGAAGAGATGATTAAATAATAAGAAATTTGTAAATGGTCTTTCTAAAATGCATGAAATATTACATTTTTTTCTTAAACACATGTGAATGAATTGCATAATTATGCACAATAAATTTATAACAAAAAATAACCAATGCTAATACAATGAATTAAATTAAAGTAATAATTCATTGACATAATCCATGTAGGTTTCTTTGATACAAATCGATATTTTATGAAAGACTGTATTCGTGTAATTTATGCAACTTTTTTCAACGTGTTTTATTAAATTCACATTTAAGTAATAATATTATTTAAAACACAGATGCTTATGTATTAAGAAAACAAGAATTGAAAAAAAACCTCACATTAACTATAAATGTTTTTTGATCAATTTTAAAGTTGAGTAGTTTTTGTTTATGAGCACCAGCGATTATGTTCAAAGATTGATGATATTGTACTGATCAGTAGTTTCTGCTGCTCTTTATCAGATGCAGGGTCTCCAAAAAGGGACACAGGGTCTTCTTATTTGAGATCAGTAGGCACTGCAGTTCACAAAAATATTAAATAAGATAGAAAATTAGTTTACATCAACAAAGTAACATCGCTATGAATTTTCAAAAACTTGAATTGTCAAGAGTTTTTTTATGTCCTTCTACGCACAATTAGTCTTCTGCAAAATTTCATTTTTTACAGTTGGATCATTACAGAGAATATACGTACTTGTATGCTGAAAAAGATTAATATACGAATGAAACACGAATCCATTTTTCACAGAGCTGAAAAATTGATATTGTTACGAAGTTTCCGGAGTTCGTTTGGAAAGTGGGAGTTATATGGTGTGGAGAACACTCAATCACCAGTAGAAAATAAAACAACGACGTTTATTTACACGAAGACACACAGGACAGCACAAAGACGACAGCTATATACAGCACAGAAGACGATTATCTTCAGCCGAGACGTGCAACATACAACAGCATACACAGCAGCATACAACAGTATACACAGCAGCTCTATTCCGTCCCTGCTCCGCTAGTCTATGGAAGACGAGTTCTTCACCGTCTCTTCCGGCTACTCAATTCACCACTCGGCTTACCGCCGGTTCACCACTCTGCTCTGCCGCTTTCGACTTCTTCTCAATTCACCGCTCGGTTCACGACTGCCCGGCAGCTGCAGCTGCTTCCTTTTATAGGTCTCAGGAGGCGGGTCTAGAAGCCTCTCAACCAATCAGGAACGTTCGATGCGTATCTCCGTTCCTACTCGACGGATCGGGAAAATTCACGATGTTTCGGGTATAATCTATTTTGCCGCCAAAGTCGCCAAATTCGTCGCCAAGTCGCCAAATGGTCGCCAAGTTTGTCGCCAAGCTCTGGGACTTCCTATGGAACCAGCTATGCTGGGAAGCCGCATCACAGGTTCGTAACAATATCAATGGAAAAGGGAGAATATCGGAATATTTTAACCATTAGATCAAATATAAGAAAATTAAAAATTTATTAGTAATTTTTTTAGATACAATTATGACTTCGGAAATAACGAAACAATGAATTTTTCATTCTAAATTCTTCATCACACAAAAGTGGAAAAGAATCCTTTGATAATATATTTGACATAAAAAAGATCAATTAGAAAAAAAAATCGTTTCATTGACAAGAATTCATTGACAAGTTTAAAGACTATTCTAAACAAAATTCGAATATCTGCTCAGCTAATTTAAAACTGCATATATAGAATGTTAGTAATCAACACTAGTTGCATATTACAACTAGTTTTATATAATACAGTTCAGGACTTAGTATGAAAAATGTAACTAATTTATTTAATACAACATATCATAGCGTAAAACATTGTTGATACAATTTCAATTAGATTTCTCTAATAAAATGAACGAAACGAATGCTTTCAAAATAAATAGAAAGCTGTAATAAAAAGAAATTAAATACAAAACTTATATAAATTTCTAATTTGCAAATATTTTTTTTAAATTTATTTGCAAATCAAGACAAGGAATATAAAGGAAAAAAATCATGATTATTTCAAAGAAAATTTTTATTACCGTTGCAAAAGTAATTTTGAACCAGAATGGATAATTGAAATCGTACTTATCTCTGGATGTTCTACATTTAATGAGTGAACATGAATATACTCTATTATTTTTCAAAAAAAGAGGTCCTTTGTGAATGCATTCTTTTCAACCGAAACGCAATGATGCATTTTATTCTGACAGTAAAAAGTGATATACACTCTAATGTGAAAGTACAAAAGATTCGTAAATGCCTTTTGCATCTCAACAGAAATCCCAAACCATTTCTATCATTGTCTTTATTTTCATGTATTGAAATATATCCTTTCATACTATATGGTTCCTATAAATTCAGTCCATTAGAATAATGAGTCAATGAACTCATTTTATCAATACTCATTTTATAAATACAGCCCAGAAGAAAGAAAATATCCTGACTGAAGAATTTTATTTAAAGTCGATTATCAAAAATTCCTTAGTATCTATATTTTTAAAAATTAAGAGCATAGTTATTTTTATCATTGATTACTTTCTTACCGCATATTTTAGCCATTACCAACGTTTACTTATGCTCGATAGATAAAAAGTTAAAGTACGTTTTAATCTTTTTAGAACATTCTGTATATTCACAATTTTCTCTGCAACTCTGGATAACGAACCCAGTTTCATATATTATATAATTTTGGAACATTTCTCCATGAATTATCTAAATGCTACCTAATCATTAAAATCTTAAATTTTATTCTTTTGGTTTTTCTGTGCATTCTGATAATTAATTCGGAATAAAGGAGAAAGTAATGATGTGAAAACTCATATTTTCCTTTTATTCCTCATTTATGCAAACCAAAATAATATTATCGGTGATCTATCGTCATCAATTTGACAAATAATTTTTTTTTATATTCAAGCATAATAAATATGAAAGGAAATATTGAGGAAACTGCAATGTATCGATAATCATCCAAATATTATAAATAAAACAGTCATAGAACATATTTTATATATCAGATTGTCATTTGATATTAACATTTTAGTTTGTAACGTTCCTTTCTGTATAATAAAATACCATCCATCTTTTTTTATGGCTTTGTAGCTTTTTAATTCGCTGGTTTCCATTGCATTTGCCTAACTCTTTAGAGTTTCAATTTTTCTCATATACATAATATATATATATATATATATATATATATATATATATACAAAAGTATTGAAATCAAGTTAATCAAAAAAACCAAATAAAGATTAAACCAAAAAAATATAAAAAGAATCCGGCCTGAAGACTTTTTCAAGGGTCACCCTCAGGCAGGGTTTCAAAGAAAGGGATTTTTTTCTGTGAAGGAAATGCAGACATTAGTCTAATAATGATTCCTCGTGACCCGAAAAAGTATTAACTCGATTTTAATACTTTTATATCAATTCATCTGTGTTTTAGAAGTAACTGCAGTTGCGCTCTCTAAATAGTATGAAGTTCTTTTTTTGGTTTTAGTTTGAATAGGTAATAATTTTTAGGTGCGATTTCGAAACTGTTTTGTTTTGTTTTCATTTTAGTTTCGTTTTCAGACTATTTCTTACTTTATTCTTACTTTAGATTGGTTATATATATATATATATATATATATATATATATATATATACACGTGTGTGTGTGTGTTGTGTTTTATGTGCTAAAATATTTAACATTCTGCCTTTATTTTAATAAATTGTACATAAACTTTACTGATTCACCTTCAGATTTTATTAAAATTTGAACATTTTTATATGATTTATGATTCTTTTTATTTCACTTTGCAATTTCTATACAGAGATATTAAAAACTTTCAGAATAATCTACTATTAATATGTTTGATAAAGTACTGTACTTTGTGAACAAAGATTAAAATTTAAATTCAGAAATGATAGAATATGCGAATATTGCTTTCTCACGGATAAAAATTTATATTGGCCGACTGTTATCTTTAGAAAACTTTGCATCTCAGAAAATAAATAAAAGATATAAAATTCAGGTTATGAAATTATATTCATCTTAGTCAGCACCATTTTAATTCAGAAATAGGCTAGCATTGGGTTTTTAATGCAATTTTCATATCAAAGGAGTTTTTCAACATTTCTGCATATTTTTCAACTGAAAATGCTATTTTTAATTAGCTGATTTCTACTCATAATGAGTCATATATTAAAATTCTCTGCATTTAATGCATTATATCCATTAATTTATTCTCATGTATAGAGTAAAATATCACTTTTCTAACCTTTGCAACAAAGTAGTTCTATCAATTCCTCTATCAACATTACCGTATTATTCTTAACACAACTTCAGCTAATGAATGAACTTTAAGAGGATCATACTCGCCACACCACTTATGTAATTAGTCTCCAAAAATTCCAAGATACAGGTTAATGGGAGATTTTAGAAATTGTAAGATACTACAATTAGGTTAAGTTCATAAAAGGATAGCAAGTCATTGTAAAATATATACATGCATCTGATTGTTAAAAATTGAAAAATGTCTTCAAAACATGCTTAAATAAATATAGATATAAAGCAAATATTTAATAATAAGTTCATTTAAATCTTTTAAGTATATTTTGTTGTGGATTTTTGAATACAAAAAAAATGAATTTCTTAACTCTAAAGAGGATTGAATAAACTGTACCATAATAATTATCTTGAACAATCCATACAATTTATCAATATCTAAGATATATTATTAATACAGTTCGTCAAAAATTGGTTATTTATTCATTTAAAATTTTATAAGCGTGATTATTGAGTGAAAAATTAAGATCCCTTTTTTGTAATGCTAGACTTAATTTTAACTTAAATTTACTGGACAGTTTGGAAAAATTTCAATTGTGTGAAAGTTTCTTAAAAACTTTATGTTGTAAGGCTGGACTTAATTTCAGTATACATTTATGTACAATTAAATTTACTGGAAAGTTTCGAAAAAAAAATCGTCCATTAAAATGCATCATTTTTGGAATAAAAAGTCATATTAACATTATAATTATGCATTTATAGGTCAATATGTGTACACTACCTACCACTTCTAAAGGACGATTATTTGATCATTCTTTTTTTTTTCTGGAAATCCTCCAAACATCATTACATATCAAAAGTATTTCTGTATAACTATTTCCTTTCAATGTTTTTGTCTCCTATCGTGCACAAAACGAATGTTAAGCAAAAAAAATCGTAGTTTCTCTTAAGCATTCTTTTTTTATTGTTCTACTAGACTTTGCCAGTTTGAACATGTTTCATAGATTTAGGTTGGAAATGTAACATTTTTTTCCTGTAAATTTTCAATATTAGATCATATTAAATATCACTACCTTCTGATGATAAAAATATACAAAAAAAAGTATTGCTATGACCATAAAAATTTGATTTTAATGAAGCGATGGTTACTGACGCTTTATAAC